>NW_006203829.1:75706-113271 GCF_000334495.1 Tupaia belangeri chinensis | reverse complement strand
GACTATGTGGGAGTCCAGCGACATAGCCATTACGCTAACTACTGGTTCCCGCCCTATCTCCTCTTAATATGGATGAATTATCATTATTTTTATAGTTCAACTCTCCCACTGCTGCTGTGATCTCCCAAGGACTTTACTTCTACAATTATTCCTTTTAAAAAATATTTTTTAAATTTGATTTTCTCTTTGACATTCGATCACAGTATTTAGCTTACAAACTGAATATTTCAACATGTGAACATTTCCCCCAGTCTAGTTGATAAAACCATAAAAGTATCTTCAACAGATATATCACATTTCTTTGTCCCATTAATGCTTTGCCTCTCTTTTTTTCTTCTAAATGTCCTTCCTCAGACTCTACTCTTTCACAAACATTATATCTGGTATTTACATCCATTTACTGTGTTTCTATAACTTTTAGTCAATCAGTTTCTGACATAGAGTGTGGACACTCGGTATATATTAAGTGGGGACATACAATGTCTCTCCTTCATAGCCTGCCTTGCTTCACTCAGCAGTAAATCTTCCATATTCATCCACTTTCTGCCAAAAGCTAGGGTTTTTTTTTTTTTATGGTTGAATAGTATTCCATAGAGTACATGTGCCGCAGGTCTTCAATCCATTCATCTGTTCGTGGGCATTTGGGTTGGTTCCACGTCTTAGCAATTGTGAATAGTGCCACAATAAACATCGATGTGCAAACACTTTTCTGATTAAGAATTCTGTCCTTTGAGTAGATATCAAGGAATGGGATTGCTGGATCATATGGTAGTTCTATTTAGATTTTAGAGGAATCCCCAAATTGCTCTCCACAGCAGCTGGACCAATTTGCATTCCCACCAGCACTGTAAGAGAGTTTTTTTTTTTTTTTTTAAATCTTAGTCATTCTGACTGGGGTTAGGTGGTATCTCATTATTGTTTTGATCTACATTTACCTTACAATGAGGAATGTTGAGCATTTTGTCATATGCCTTTTGGCTAGTCATATGTCATCTTTAGCAAATGGTTTTTTCAACTCATTCTCCCATCTTTTAATAGGGTTGATCATCATTTTTTGGAACAGCTGCTTGAGTTCCTTGTTTATTCTGTTATCAGTCCCTTATCTGACGAATAATTTACAAAAATATTTTCCCATTATGAGGGCTGTCGCTTCACACTAATTACTGTCTTTTGCCATGCAGAAATTTCTTAGTCTGATGCCATCGCACTTGTCTGATTTGGGGATTATCGACTGTGCTTTGGAGTTCTTATTTAAGAAGTCTTTGCCTATCCCAATGTCTCCCAGAGTTTACCCAGTGTTTTCCAGAATCAGTTTTATAGGTTGAGGTTTTAGGTTTAGATCTTTGATCCACTTTGTGTTGATTTTTGTCAATGGTGAGAGGTAGGGGTTCAGATTCATCTTTCTGTAGGTAGATATACAGTTTTTCCTGCACCATTTTTTTTTCCCTTTTCCAACTGGATTGACTGGTACTGTTCATCAAAAATCAGTTAGCTGTATGTTTCACAGTTTATTTCTGGGGACTCTATTCTGTTCCATTGGTCCACCTTCCTGTTTCTGTGCCAATACCATGTTGTTTTGATTACCCTAGCTTTGGGTCAGGGAGTGAGATGACACCCACTCTATTCTTCTTGTGCAGAATTGCTTTGGCAATACAGGATCTTTTATTATTACTGATAAATTTTATGATTGTCTTTTCTAGATCTGTGAAGAATGTCTCTGGTACTTTGATTGGCATTTCATTAAATATGTAGGTTAATTTGGGTAGAATTTCCATTTTGATTATTTTAATTCTTCCAATCCAGGAACATGGGTTGTCTTTCCTTTTTTGTGTCATTTTCAATTTCTTTCTTTAGCTTCTCATAGTTTTCCTTGTGAAGGTCTTTAACTTCTTTGGTTAGATTTATCTCTATGTATCTTATACTTTTTCTGGCTATGTTAAATGGAATCACTTTTTTCAGTTCTATCTCAGTCTGCCTGTTGTTTGTATATAGAAATGCTATAGATTTCTGTATGTTGATTTTGTATCCTGCAAGTTTACTGTATTCATGTTTTACTTCCAGAAATTTTTTCATGGAAACCATTGGGTCTTCTATGTATTCAATCATATCATCTGCAAATAGAGTTTCACCTCCTCTTTTCCTATTGGAATGCTTTTTTTCCCCCTCTTTTCTGATTGTGTTGGCAAGGACTTCCAGTACTATATTGAAAAGGAGTGGAGGAAGTGGGTATCCTTGTCTTGTACCCGTTTTTAGTGAAAAAACTTTCAGCTTTTCTTCATTGAGGATGATGTTCACTATGGGTTTTTCATAGATACCTTTTATTGTGTTGAGAAATGACCCTTCTATGGCAATTTTGCTGAGAGTCTTGATCATGAAGAGATGTTGTATCTTATCAAATGCTTTTTCTGCATCAATTGATATGACTATATGGTTTTTATCTTTTGTCCTGTTAATATGGTATATTACATTTATGTTTTTGAGTATGTTGAACCAACCTTACATTCCTGGAATAAAGCCTACCTGATTATGATGTATAATCTTTTTTGTTATTAGATACAATTTGCTTGTATCTTGTTGATAATCTTTGTGTCTATATTCTATCCCTTCTTTTTTTATGGATTTTTTTCTTTATATTTGCTAGAGGTCAGTGTGCTCACTAGATTACAACAGAAAGAAAAGAAGAGAGAAAGAAAGAAAGTACCGCTATGGAGCAATGGACATACTGCAATCCCTCATCCTCCATTCTTCTTTTGGAATTTTGTGCATGCACAGGCATGCACGCAATATATTTTGTTTGTTTGTTTGTTTTTTGGAGAGGTTTTTGCTATAGGGCATGTGTGTTCACCAGAAAGACAGAGAGAGACAGAGGAAACAGAAAGTGAGAAATCATCCCCCCAGATGGGATGGGCATGCTGCCATCCCTTCTTCTCCATTCTCCTCTCAGGATCTTGGGCATACACACATATGCACCTGATGTGCGTTTAAGCTACTGGGCCCAGGACTCGAACCATGCTCGACTATGTGGGAATCCATCAATGTAACCAGTCACCTTCTGTTCCCATGCCCAGTATGTTTTTCAAGCCGTTAGAGCTGGAACTTGAACTACACAGTTGGCCATGCAGGATCTAGCTGCCTCAACTACCAAGCCATCAGCTGGCCCTCCCTTCTTTTATATATCTCTGATTTCTCCCTCACTGTTGAACTATTTCCATTAGCAGTTGGATATTTAATATTTGTGATTTAAAATGATTTTTTGGTATACGTTCACAATAAACTCCTAGAAAGACTTACTGTACTCACTTCTTCACTTCCCATTCTTTCATGAAACAGTTCATTCAGGATTTTGTCTATAACATTTCACTGTCAAGGTTGCCAATTACTTCCATGTTGCCAAAATAAAGTTAATTCTCAAGATTTATGTCTCACCAACATTTGATATAGATGTCTATTCCCTTTTTCTTGAATCAGTTTCTTCAATTTTTTCTCTCTTTTGCTTTTTCTCCTACATCAATATACATGTCTCAGCTTATTCTGTTGGTTATTCTTTATCTGCTCCATCTTTAAATGTTGTAGTCTTATCAGGGCTCAATACAAGAACTTCTCTTAGCTGTCTACATTTAACTCATTAGTGATCTCACCTAATCTCAAAGCTTTATTTACCAGAAGGTGACTCCAAAATTTATAAATTTAACATCAACCTTTTTATTGAACTCTGGACTCCTGTAGTTTCTTACTTAATACTAGTAACTAGCTGTAAAATAAACATCTCCAACTTAATATATACAAACTCAAGTTCATTCCTACTTCCCACTGCCTATCAAACTAGTTCTTCCTCTAGTCTTTCCCACCTCAGTAACTGGTGCTACCCAGTTATACAGGCAAAAACTCATGAATATTATTCTTTGAATACCCATGCCCTACCACAACTCTGCCTAACTTATAACTCATCAGCAAGTCTTCCAAAACAAACCCCCAGTACAACTACTTTCACTCTCTCCAATACTAAAATACAAGTCCATCCTCTCATCATGTCCTGCCTGAATTGTTGCGATTAGTTTCCTAGCAAGTTTTCCTGTTTTCCCTCTGCTCCCCTCCCCAGTATGTTTCCTGTATAGCAGCAAGTGTGATCAGCTTCAAGTCCAAAAGCAGTCATGTTACTGTGCTGCTTAGAACTCTCTAACAGTTTCCTTCTGCAATTAGAGTACATTGAACTCCTTACCAGAGTCTATAGGGCTCTATGTATATGTGTGTCTGACTACTTCTTCAACTTCAGTTCCCTTCATGCTTCCTTGGCTTATTACACATCAGTTTCAATAGCTGTCTTTATGACCACTGAATTCATCACGTATTTTCCCATTTAATGCCCTTTATACTGATCTCCTTCTGCCTGAAATACTCTTCACCCTAGATCTTTATGCAGATGCCTTTTCTCCATCATTTAAGTCTTGGTTCATATATCTTTGGAGAGGCCTTCCCCAAACTGTCCGAAGTCTCCCTTGTCCCTGCAGTACCAACCATACCTACATTTAGTCATGTTATATGACCTTACACTGCTTTATTTTTCTTTATAGCACTTATAACTAACTGATATATTTTTCTTATTTGTGATTATAATCTATTTCTCCCACCCCCACAGGAATATCAGCTTCATGAAGGAAAGTACTATTTTGTTCACTGCTGTATCTTTAGTTATTACCATAGGATCTAGATATGGCCCTATCAAATACTTGTCGCATGGATGAATGAATGGTTCTTCACTTTGTGCTCAGTTAGTAAATATATGTCCACCAGGATCTAGTTTCTGAGCTTCTTCCCTTCTTCTGTATACTACTGTTTCAGTAATACCCCATCTATACTAGTAGTTTTAATTATCATCTATTCAAATACCTCCTGACACAATTTTTGAGTCCTTGGTTTTTTTCTGTACCTGAGAACCATAGATCCAATTGCCTTTTGGACATTTCTACATGGATATCTTACAGACACTTCAAATTTCACACATCTAAAATCAGTTCATTATTTTCTTTATGATATCATGCCTAGTCAAATGTGTAGTACCCAGTAGGCTCTCAATAAATCCTAGTTCTTCTAGAATTCACAACTAGTATTTCGTAACTCTATCTGGTCTATTAAGCAAGAAACCTTGGACTCATATCTCTTTCCTTTTCAGAATATACAACTTCAACTTTTAAGTATTTGAATGCCTGGCAACCCAACACCCCTGGTATACTTGGCTTCTAATCCTTACCGCAGTGACCATTACTGACCTTGCCTTGGCAAATATTTATTCAATTCAATTAGCTATTCAATGAGTTTTGAGTATGGAACTATGATAGGCACCATGATGGCTATGCTATAAAAGGATGAGCAACATGTGGACATTGCTCAGAATTTATAAGAAGAAAAGGACAGGTAAACAGGCTGTTACAATTTGAGCTAGAGGAAATCAGAGCATTGTTAATGACAGAAAACATAATACAGGCCAGAGATTAAAAAAAAAGCTATGTATAATAAAACTTTTTTGAAGTTCTAAAACTTGGAGCCAGCCTATGGCATGATAGTTAAAACAGCTGGATCACACATGGCCGACTACATGATTGAGCCCCAGACCTGGTGGCTTAAAAAACACTCCAGGTGTGCATGCATGCATGCTAAAAACCCCAGCAAGAGGAAGATATGGAAGAAAAGGGATTGTAGTTTTCCTGTTCCCCACAGCGGGTACTTTCTTGCCTTCTCTCATTTTCTCTCTTTCTCTTTCTCTGATAAGCACTTGCACACTCTGGAATTTTCTTTTTAAGTGGCAAAGCTTAAGTGAAATCTTTTTTTTTTTTGAGATGTTTTTGCTATAGGGTGTGTGAACTCACCAGAAAGACAGAGAGAGACAGAGAGATAGAAAGCGAGAAATCATCCCCAGGGGGGATGGTCACACCACAATCCCTTCTCCTCCATTTTCCTCTTAGGATCTTGGCACGCACACACATGTGCCCAGTGTGAGCTTAAGTCACTGGATCAGGGACTCAAACCACAGTCGACTATATGGGAGTCCAGCGACATAGCCATTATGCCAACTGCTGGCACTGAAATCTTTAATGTGTAAAAATTAGCTAAGAAATAGAAGATGAACAGTCATCATTCTTATAAGAAGGGGGAGAATGTGAAAAAAAAGACATATGAGAGATGATGTTATAGTTGGGGAAGTATGAACAGTTAAATATGGCCATAACATAGACTATGAGCTTGGGTGTAGATAGTGAAGATAAACAGGTGTTAATATAAGTGGTGGCACAACAGGGACTGTATTTTAAGAGGCTGTTTAAATAAGTTAAGGAGAACCTTAAAGGTTTTTTTTTTCATTTTTTTAAAAATTTTTTCTTTTTTTTTTACATTAATTCACTATACATCATTATAGTATACAAAATGAATTTTCCATCCAAAATACACTATTGGTGTAATAAATCACATCAACATATATACAAATAATTTTCCATTTCTTATGGAAATGGAAAATATATATATATATATTTGCCATCCTTGATTCCCTATCCCAAACCCTCTGCCCTGTCCAATCCTCCTCCCACATTGTCTCTGGTATCCATGGTTCTATGCCTTCTCCGCACCCCCCATTTAATTGGTTTGCTAATGAACTTAATTTGTCTAAATATTTGCAATAGCAAATGCAGCTGATATATACATACACATGAATCCATGTCTGGCTTTAGGCATAAACCTCAGTGAGTAGAATGAACATACTATGAAATAGTACCTAGCTGGGGCTATATAGCTTACTGTGGTCATCAAATACAGTTCTTTTTAAAATTTTGATAACAGTTTTAGTGTTTTTTTTTCTTCTGAATCTTTTTTTATCAATTTACATTCATTCCCTGAGCATCATCACAACATACTAAATGTGGTTTCTCATCTAGAATAAACTGCATAGTGGCTTAATCATGCATGTTATCATCCATAATATTCCATTCATCATGAAAAGAGTAGAGAAATTTGTGTAGAAATGTGAAGAATATTAATACTTTAGTGGAGGGAGTGAAACCATAGAAAAGGAACAGACAAGATAAATTAAAGAAAAACCAGGGGAAAAATACTGTTACCAGAGCCAAAGACAGAGAAAATTTTGAGAAAGAAGTAGTGTTCAACAGTGTTACATGTTGATGAGAGGTTTTACTGGATTGAATAGTGTCCTCCCAAAACTCATGTCTACCCAGAAAATAATAATATGACCATATTTAGGGAGAGGGTCTTTGCAGATGTAGTTAGTTAAGATGAGGTCAATGACTGATGACCTTGTGAGAAGGCCCAAGACACAGGGCATGCAGAGACATGAGAAAATACAATATGAAGACAGGGGTAGTAGTTGGTATGCTGTGTTTAAAAGAGGGGATGCTATACAATATTTTGTGTGTTTTTTTTTCCCAGATTTTTGTTTGTTTGTTTTAATCTAGGTCAGTTCTTTTTTTCTGATTATTTTAAAATTTATTTATTTTGTGTGTGTGTGTATTGAGGGGTATGGTATAGTTTTTCACAGAATGCATACAGTGTGTAATTACCAAATCACATATAGACATTCATCTTCTTCAACACTGAGCATTACATTATACCATGCACATTCAGTAATACTTCAACTAGGGTCACCAGGTGGCATGGAGGTTAAGGAGGCTGGGTCTCATATGGCCAACTATGCTGCTTGAGTCCCAGACCCAGTAGCTTGAAAATCACACTGGGTTTGTGTGTGTACATGCCCAAAATCCAGAGGAGAAAGGAGGAGAAGGGATTACAGTGTGGCCATTCTCCCTGCGGATTTCTTACTTTCCCTCCTCTCTCTGTCTCTGTTTCTTGTGAGTGCATGTGCCCTTCAGCAAAAACTAAATAATAATAAGAATAGTTCTAATACTGTTTCTTTTTTGAAAATATATATTCAGTAATCAACAACATTTTTTACTTTGATGTGATACTTTGTTAGGGCAGCCCTAGGATACTACTACAGAGATAAAACAAGAGAAGAACTGAAGGGAGTTCATTGTTTTAAATAATTAGTAGGTAACTGGTAGTATTGACCAGAGTCACTCAAGGGATGTGGTGAGTCACCAAGTTAGATTGTTGTGGACTGTGTGCTGAATGAAAGGTAAGACAGTAGAAATATAGATGACAAGTTTTCCAAGCAGTTTAGCAATGAAGAATAAAAAAGAAAGGGCAATACCTAAAAATAAATATAGGTCTCATAAAGGTTGTTTCAAGATGGAAGAGCCCTTAGCTGCTTTGTAGACTTAGGGGATGGGATTAGGACAAAGAGGATAACACCATTGACAATATCTGAGAAAGGGAGAATGGAAGTTGAAGAAACAAGATTTCTTAAGGAAGTAGAAAGGAATGTGGTTCAGGACACAGGTGAAAGAATTGTGTCTAAGTCAGGAGATAAACTCTGCTAAGATATATATCTTTGAGTTTAAAGAAGATAAGGATTATTTTAAAGTCACTTAGACCAATCTGTAACAGGCCTTAAATGCTGAGAAATATTTGAATTTCTAGAGGCATCTGGAGCTTTTTTAGAGAAAGGGAATAACATGACCCAAGCTAAGCACAATAGAGATCTCATAACTCATGAGGTTTACCTGAAGCATAATTATTTCTGATTGAAATAAATACAGAGATGTACTTTAGGAAGATTAATTTGGCAGAAATGCAGAGAATGGGTTGGAGGGCATCCAGACAAGAGTTAATGAATCCCAGGCAGTAACAGGAGGAAGGCAAAGTAGATAAATGAAATGGCTATTGGAAACACTACAGAGGGAGCTCAGAAAGGACTTCAGGAGTGTTGTAGAGGAAAGAAGGAATTTAACAGGATTCTACAATTGTGAGCTTGACAGTGATGGGAAAGATGCCATAGACAGAAATGGAGATACTAGGACTTCTGTGTGGGGAGGTGATTGGGTGAGTGATAATATACACTTTGGAATAGACATCTGGAGCTCAGAAAGAAGGGAGAACTTGGGAGAGAGATCTAGCAGTGTCCTGTTAACCAGGTGAGAGGTAAAACCCTTGGAAGTAGATCAATTCATAAAAGAAGAATTGGCAGAGGAAAAAGCTAAGGTAAAGGCTAGAAGCAGATACTGACTTTAGATTTAGGAAGGAAATGTTTCCCTCAAGTGTGTGAAGGCTTTCTAGAAGAGGTAGCAAATGTGAAACACCCAAGAAACAGTGGGAATGAAGTTTGACTGGTAGGCAGAAGCTGCTAGTTCTAGTCCTTTGTCTGTCACTTCCAAGCTGTGTAGCCTTAGGAAAGTCTGTTCTCATTTTAAGGAGGGTATGTGATTAAATGTAATATAAACAAGATTATGATGATAATAAATTTAAAAAAAACAAAAAGGAAGTTAAGTCAGTAAAAAAAAATTGTTTTTAATGTTTTTACTGTTACACATTATTTACTGGGTTGTTGGAAAAATCATGACATATTTTTTTTCATGCAAAAATGCCAGGATTTTTCTGACAAACCTATAGTTTTCAACTTCTGATAAAGTTTTGGCATTTAATATTTTTAATTTCTCTGATATTTTAAAATTTAAGGTCTGATTGTAGCAGTGTGCCCAAGAAAGATTCTTTGTATTTGTTATATCCCTTTTATAATTTAAATTCTAGCTATAATTCATCTTTGTTTTCTTGATTAAATTTGCTAGAGGCTTACCTATTTAATTCATTCTTCCCTTCTAAAAGGGAAAACCTATCCTTTGGCTTTATGTTATATTGGATTCTTCAACATGTAATTTCTTTCTTCATTTTTAATAATATTTAAGGTTATGAATTTACTTCTGAATTCTGCTTTCAAAATATTGATAGGTTGTGATCTCATTATTATTGTTTTTTATTAGTCTGTTAGGGTTTCTCTAGGCTAATACTTCCATATACAAGTGTTCTGAAATACCCGAGTAGTTGAAGGCTTTTGTTTAAACTTGTTTAATTTGTAAATGCCTATTAGAGAACAAGCTGGCTGAAGTTGAGGGTGGATCACACCATTAAGAACCTGGTAGGGATACCTGTCTTGCTCTGTATCTCTCTCTGCTCCTCCCTCTTTCTTGCTCTCCCTACCCATCCTTCTCCCCTTCTCTGTCCCTCCCCTTCTGGCAAAATTTTTAAAAAATTTGCAAAAGTCATCTTTTTTTTTTTTAATTTTCTATACAGTATGTAGACTCACAGGGGATGGTGGGGAGTGAGAAAGTACCCCTTCTCCTCCATTATCTCAGGCTTTGGGGTATGCATGCAGACACATATGGCATGTATTTTCAAGCCACCAGGTCTGGGACTCAAATAGTGCAAAGGGTCATGTGGGATCCAGTTGCCTTAACCACCATATTACTGGCTGGCTATCCAAGGTTCTCTTTGTGGAATAATGTATGATCATTTTTTAAAAATTTATCTGGAGGAACCAGCAGTTGGTGTAATGGCTATGTTGCAGGACTCCCACGTAGTTTGAGTCCTGGACCAGGTGGCTTAAACTCACTGGGCGTGTGTGCATGCATGCCCAGGATCCTGAGGGGAGAATGGACAAGAAGGGATTGCAGTATGGCCATCCTCCCTGGGGGGTGACTTCTCACTTTGACCCCTGGGGGGTGATTTCTTGCTTTCTGTCTCTCTGTCTCTCTCTGTCTTTCTGTGAGCGCATGCACTCTATAGCAAAAATCTCTCCACAAAAAAAGTTTTCTATCTGAAAAGAAGGTGTACACACAATCTATAAAAAGATAATGTTTGAAATTGATTAGATATAATGTTTTCAAATTTAAGTACTTATTTTGGTCTACTTTATTGTCATAGGTAAATTATACTAAAGGCTCTCATGCAGGCATCTCTGAGGTTTTTTTTTTTTTTTTGTATTGCTAACAGTTTTTTATTTCCCTATACCTATAGGTTTTTGCAGAAAAATATGGTTCATGAATATAGTATCTTCAATATGATTTGTATCTTTTATAAGGATAAGATGAATCTGTTTGTATCAACATGGTTGCATGGTTGTGTGGTTTTGTTTTGTTTTGTTTTGTTTTCTCTCTTTTTTTTGGAGAGGTTTTTGATGTAGGGCATGTGTGCTCGTCAGAAAGAAAGAGACAGAGAGATAGAAAAAGAGAAATCACCCCCCAGTAGAATGGCCACACCGCAATCCCTTCTCCTCCATTCTCCTCTAGGGATCTTGGGCATGCACACACATGCACCTGGCATGAGTTTAAGCCACCGGGTCTGGGACCAGAACCGTGGTTGACTACATGGGAGTTCAGCGACATAGCCATTACGCTAAAGGCTGGTCCCCTAGGCTGAGAATTCATAAACTTCTAGGAAATAACATTTCTTTTATATACCAGAAGTGCTTTTGTAAATTTGAGGAAAAACATGGACTAAGCAATAAGGAATTAATTTTCTATAATGGTATAGAAATGGTATAGGATAGTCCATATGTGAAGATTAAGTTTTCCACAAGGGGGCAGCATCACCTAATAAATTAGATCATTGAACACCTCAACCAATCTGGGCTGAAATGGTGGGGGTCTGAAAGAGTAGACATTGTAGGTTCAGGAAACCATAGGATCTGTCAACAACATGAAAAACAAAGGGTCGTGCTATCTCAAAGGTCATGATTATAGCTACTCTTGAGTGACTGGTAATAGTAGATATTGTTATAGTAGGGAAAAAAAATGGACATGGAGTTTACTAAGGAAAGATGGATGGATGAAACACCTAAGCCCTCTTATTCTTGTGACCAGCTCAGAAGCTTTTGTGGATGAGTTCTACATTCCCATTTAATGCTGGTATCTCTGTACAACCAGTATCTCATAAAGGTCTTTATTTCCTATTTAGAGCTTTGCTACTCTTAATGGTTTCCGAGCAAATCATACTCTCTGGGGGTTAAGTTGCAAAGCTTACTATGGCTCTGATGATCTCCCTATTTGACAATGCTAAGTTACTCCAACTATGCCTTATTTTTTAAAATACCCTAGGGAAAGCAACAGGACTAAAATTCCACATAACCCATTCCATGAAAGACATTTTATATAAAGTATGTAATTTAATCATCACAATAATGCCATTATACAGACATTATATAGGAATTACTGCTGGGTTGTTACAAAAGTTATGACATATGTTTTCTGTTTTTCATAGTGATATAACCACTATGCCGGCAGATGGCATAGTGGTTATATCACTGTACTCCCACGTAGTCAAACATAGTTTGAATCCCGGACCCAGTGGCTTAAAACTCATGCCAGGTGTGTGTACACGTGTGTCCAAGATCCCAAGAGGAGAATGGAGGAGAAGGGATTGTAGTGTGGGGATCCCCCCCCGGGGAGGGTTATTTCTCACTTTCTGTCTCTGTCTCTCCAGCAAGCACATGTGCCCTATAACAAAAATCTCTATTAAAAAAAAAAGATCAATCAATGATATGTTGCTTATTTTGTTTGATAACCTTTTTCCATCTTTCAGTAAGCTTCAAAATTCCTTATTCATAGAAAGACCTATCTTTTTCAACTAAAAACTGAACAAGGTGCGGTGCTGATTTACAGCCTCATCTGAATCAAACATTATACCACACAAGGAGTTTTGAAAAGAGGAAAAAAGAGAAAGTCCGATGATGCAAAGTCAGATAAGAATGGTGGATATGACTACATGCCTCATCCAAGCTCCAATAATTTTTGACAGGTGATCAAACTTGTGTGTGGTCTTGTGTTGTCATAATGGAACACAACTCCTTTAAGATTAACGAGCTCTGGACATTACTGGATGATGGATTTGTTCAAACTGTGAATTGCCAACAGTACACATTTAAATTGATTGTTTGGTTTTTGGTAGGAGTTTGAAGAAAACAACAGCTTTAAAAGTCTCACCACACTGAGAGTATGGCCTTCCTCTGATGAATGTCTGTTTTCAATGTCATTTGAGGTGAATCATGTCAGGACCAAGAACACTTGTCTACCACATTGTTCCACTTCTCTATATCACCAGATATTAATCACTTCAAAAATAGGATCATTTTCCTCACATTTAATGAGCATATCACAGATATTTATATACACTGTCAAATGAACTTCTTTGAGTTCATGAGGAACCTAAATATCGAGCTTGCTTACATATCCCAGCTTCCTCAGGTGGTTGTGAATGCTTGAATGATAGACGTTCAATGTTTCTGCAATCTCTCATATCATGTAATGTGGGTTTGAATCATCAATGTTGTCATAAACCTTGGTGGACCACCCTGACTGAGGAGCATTGTTCAGATAAAAATCACCAGCACGTAATTTCATGAACCATTGTTGGCAATGTCATTCTTACACAGTATTGTCACTATTAACTTAATGCAACTTTTCATAAGCTTGATTCATGTTCTTCCCTTTGTGGAAGTAAAACAGTAAAATATGGTGAAATATAGTTTGGCCTTCCATCCTCAACTTGTTGTAAAATTTCCAAAACTCAACAAGATTGCTTAATTACTTTTTAGAGTGCAGCTAGACTGGTCAACTGTCAAATGACATAGCAATAACATGGATGTGAATGACTCTAGTACTTCCAAAAATGAACTAGTGCCATCAGTTGCAAAAATGCATCATGACTTTTCCAACAACCCAAAATTTCCCATGTGAAGGAATTAGGAGGTACCATACATAGCTCTATCTGACTCTAAAACAAAGCAATCTTCCAAATTTGGAAAAAGTGGTGGCACAGCAGTAGTGCAACTGGACCCATATGTGAAAGGTCCTGGATTCACATTCTGGGATATCCCTGAAAACACAGGGTACGCATGCATGCCTCTGATCTAAGCCATCTCAAACTGGGGTGAATCACAGCATGTAGACCCTATTGGGGGTGACTGACACCATGTCTCTGTACCTCTGTATTTATTTGATTTTATTTTTTGAGAGATTTTTGTTATAGGGCAGAGAGAGACAGAGAGACAGAAAGCAAGAAATCACCCCCCAGGGGGGATGGTCACACCACAATCCCTTCTCCTCCATTCTCCTCTTGGGATCTTGGACACACACGCACATGTACCTAGAGTGAGTTTAAGCCACTGGGTCCGGGACTCAAACCACGATCAACTACATAGGAGTCCAGTGACATAGCCATTATACCAACTGCTGGTCCCATGTCTTTTTTTTTTTTTTTCCAAATCCACCATGTTACTCTTCCAAGAAGTCTTATTTGAAACTTAAAGCATGAGAAATCCATTATTGAGTAAATGATAATATACCTAATACATAAAGATTACTTCACATGTCACTTTCTATCCAGCTACATGGCTAGGCATGGTTTATTCTTAGCTACTATCATGTAATAATAATAAAAAAGAAATAATGGGATCCTCTGTAACTCTACCCTTCTGAACTCTAAGCCCTTTCCATCTAAGTATTCTCTCTTCAGAATTAGCCATTTGGATGTAGAACATGAATATAATGGAAAATTAAAGATGAATTCTGTGTTTTTGGATTTGCTGCCCAAGTGCTAGTGATTTTGGTAAATGAGATAAGGAGTTTGGGAGAAGAAAAACATGATGTTAGATTCTGAGCCTGATGCATTCGAAATGCTTTTGAGACATCTAAGTAAAAATACCTAGTAGAAGGTTGGTTATGTGGTCTGGGTTCTAAGAGATACAGTCATCCACATATTGATAATAATTGAAGCTGTGGGACCAGATGACATTTTCAGTAATATATTAATGAAGTTAGAAATGCTGGAACTAGGGAGAACACGAACATATAAGGGCTGGTCAGAGGAAGAACAGGTACTAAAAGGACCTGATTTAAAAAAAGTAAATGGAGGTCATCAGGTGGCACAGTGGTTATAGCACTGGATACCCTCACAGCTGACTATGATTCAAGTCCCAGACTCAGTTGCTTGACAATCATGTTGGACACATGTGTTACATGCCAGAATCCCAAGAGGAGAATGGAGGATAAAGGATTCCAGTGTGGTTGTCTCCCTGGTGGTTGACTTCTCACTTTCTTTCTCTGTCTCTCTTCACCAAGCACATGTGCCCTATGGCAAAAATATGAAAGAAAGAAAGGAAACGAAATGAAAAGAACAAGGAAACAAAGCATCTTGAAACTAAATTTCATAAACAAGGACATAATCTAGAGGGAAAATGTCAAATGACAACTATGAGGAGTTTTCAAAAAGTTCATGGAGAATACAGTTGATAAAAAACATACATAGATTTTGGGAACCAGCAGTTAGCGTAATGGCTATGTCGCTGGATTCCCATGTAGTCGGCCGCGGTTCGTGTCCCGGACCCGATGGCTTAAAACTCACGCCGGGCGCGTGTACATGCCTGCCCAAGATCCCGAGAGGAGAATGGAGGAGGAGGGATTGCGGAGTGACCATCCCCTCTGAGGGGTGACTTCTCGCTTTCTGTCTCTATGTCTCTCTCTGTCTGTCTGGCGAGCGCATGCGCCCTGTAGCGAAAATCTCTCAAAAAAACAAAACAAAACAAAACAAACAAACATGGATTTCAAGAATGTTTCGCTTCAAAATTCAAACTTTAATTTCATTTGTCTACAAGGTTTATCAATTCTCCTCATATAACTCATATGAAGTAAAGATTAAAGATAATTAAGAAATTTTCAGATAAGAAGCCATTTTAAAGCTGAGGTGTGTCCTGTTGTTTACAGGGAAGCTATGCTCTAAACTCAATCTCCTAGACTTCTGAAATATTCAGACAAGAAGCCATTTTAAACCTGAGATGTGTCGTGACATATCCAGAAAAGCTTGCTCTAAACTCCATCTCCTAGACTATTGAAATATTCAGACAAGTCATTTTAAAGCTAAGGTGTGTTCTAGCTTGTTCAGAGAAGCTATGCTCTAAACTCCATCTCCTAGACTCCCAAAATATTCAGACATGTTAGAGAGACCTCTGTCTTTTCCTTGTCTCTGGCTATCTGTCTCTCCATCTGTCTCACACTCTCTCTCTGTCTTTACATTTCTATTTATTTATTTATTTTGTAATTTTTCAACCACTTCTCACCTTGGAACTTTTCTTTCACTTGCTAATTTCAGAAGCCATTTTAAAGCTAAGGTGTGTCCTGGCGTGTGCAGGGAAGCTATGCTCTAAACTCCATCTCCTAGACTCCCAAAATATTCAGACATGTTAGAGAGACCTCTGTCTTTTCCTTGTCTCTGGCTATCTGTCTCTCCATCTGTCTCACACACTCTCTCTCACTTTAATTTTTTTTTTAATTCTTTAACCACTTTTACTTACTTGGGCCTTTTCTTCACTTGCTAATTACAGAACCCATTTTAAAACTGAAGTGTGTCCTGGCGTGTTCAGGCAAGATATGTTCTAAACTCCATCTAGACTCCCAAAATATTCAGACGAGGTAGGGCGACCTCAGTCTTTTCTCTGTCTCTGAATGTCTGTCTCTCTGTCTTGCACTCTCTCTTTCTGTAAATTATTATTATTATTATTTTAAAATTTTCAACCAAATCTCCTCACCTTGAGTCTTTTCTTTCATTTGCTAATTTCAGAAGCCATTTTAAAGCTGAGGTGTGTCCTGGTGTGTTTAGAGAAGATATGCTCTAAACTTTATCTCCTAGACTCCTGAAATATTCAGACAAGGTAGAGCACTCTCTGACTCTTCTCTATCTCTGGCTGTCTGTCTCTCTGTTTGTCTCACCCTTTCTCTGTTTTTAAATTTTTCATTTTTTGAGAGGTTTTTGCTACAGGGTGCATGTGCTCGCCAGAAAGACAGAGAGAGACAGAAAGTGAGAAATCGCCCACCAGGGGAGATGGCCATGCCACAATCCCTTTTCCTCCATTCTCCTCTTGGGATCTTGGGCACACATGCACATGAGCCTGGAATGAGTTTAAGCCACCAGGTCTGGGACGCGAACTGTGGTTAAACTACGTGGGAGTCCAGCGACATAGCCATTATGCCAACTGCTGGTCCCTAATTTTTTTTTTTTATTTTAAATTTTTCAACCAATTATCTTCACCTTGGGTATTTTCTTCACTTGCTAATTTCAGAAGCCATTTTAAAGCAGAAGTGTGTCTTGGCATGTTCAGGGAAGCTAAGCTCTAAATTCCATCTCCTGGACTCCCAAAATATCCAGACAAAATAGGGCGACCTCAGTCTTTTTCTTTGGCTGTCTGTCTCTCCATCTATCTTGCACTCTCTCTTTAAATTTTTAAGTTTTTATATTTAAAATTTTTCAACCACTTCTTCTCACCTTGGGCCTTTTCTTTTACTTGCTAATTTCAGAAGCCATTTTAAAGCCGAGGTATGTCCTGGCATGTACAGGAAAGCTATGTTCTAAACTCCATCTCCTAGATTCCTGAAATATTTATACACATTAGGGAGACCTCTGTCTTTTCTCTGTCTCTGGCTGTCTGTCACTCCGTCTATCTCACACTCTCTCTCTCTTTAATTTTTTTTTTTTAATTCTTCAACCACTTTTCCTTACCTTGGGCTTTTTCTTCTCTTGCTAATTTCAGAAGGTATTTTAAAACTGAGGTGTGTCCTGGCGTATTCAGGCAAGCTATGCTCTAAACTCCATCTAGACTCCCAAAATATTCAGACAAGGTACGGCGACCTCTGTCTTTTCTCTGTCTCTGAACGTCTGTCTCTCTGCCTGTCTCATACTCTCTCTCTTTGTAAGTTATTATTATTTTTTAAAATTTTCAATCACTTTTCCTTACCTTGGGTCTTTCACTTGCTAATTTCAGAAGCCATTTTAAAACTGAGGTGTGTCCTGGTGTATTCAGAAAAGCTATGCTCTCAACTCTATCTCATAGACTCTCGAAATATTCAGACAAGGTAGGGCAACCTCTGTCGTTTCTCTGTCTCTAGCTGTCTGTCTCTCTGCCACACACTTTTCATTTTTTACGTGTAAAAAATTTTTTTCCTTGTATTTTGTTAGTATTTTTTCTAGTTTTTTTTTCTTTTCTGCTAAGTTTTTTAATTCTTACTTTTCCACTCTAAGCTTCACTCTCCATACACTGAATGTCTAGATAGGCCTATGTGCACAGTAGCCAAGCATCTGAACACTTTCAGAGTCATTGAAATCCTCACAGCTTATTGGACCTCCTGCTTTAATGAAGAAATTTCTTTTTATATATTCAAACTCCTAATCTTTCTGTGGATACCACATTGTGAAACACAGTGTAGGTTAGATTTTTGTCACAGAATGACCTGAAACATCCACAGAGACATAAGAATATGTGCACAGTAGCCAAGCATCTGAACACTTTCAGAGTCATTGAAATCCTCACAGCTTATTGGACCTCCTGCTTTAATGAAGAAATTTCTTTTTATATATTCAAACTCCTAATCTTTCTGTGGATACCACATTGTGAAACACAGTGTAGGTTAGATTTTTGTCACAGAATGACCTGAAACATCCACAGAGACATAAGAATCATGAGAAATCAAGAAAATATTTTTCCCCTAAGGGAAAAGAACAATCCCTCATTATCTACAGACAGTATAGTAGAACTCATGGAAATGTCTCATAGAGAATTCAGAATATTCATAGTGACAAAACTAAACAAGATGTAAGAGCTGAGAGATAATGAATTCCCAAAGATGCATCTGAAAAGAGACAATGAGATCCAGGAGGTGTTGAAGTTCTTGCATGACCTGAAAGAAGAAATGCACACCATAAAAAAAGAATCAAATGGAGCTATTAGAGATGAAGGCTGCCATTCATGAAATCAAAAACCTCACTTGAATATTAAAAACAAATTAGTATATGCAGAAAATCGAATCTCATATTTTGAAGACAAAACCTCTGATCCAGAAAAAAACAACCAAAAAAACTGTGAAAATAATCCTAAAAAAATGAGAATACTATACGAGAAATACTAGACAGCATTAAGCACCCAAACATCTGGATAACTGGTATCCCAGAAGGTGAGGAAACTAATAAGGGCATTGATAACGTAGTCCATGATATCTTGGAAGAGAACTTTCCAAATCTAGAGAGGCATTCAGATATCCAGACCCAAGGAATACAAAGGACCCCTAATAGAATCAACCCATGAAGAACTTCTCCAAGGCACATCATAGCCAGACTGGTCAAATCTACAAAGACAAGATATTAAAATTGGTAAGAGAGAAACATTGGGTCACTTATAAAGGTTGTCCAATCAGGTCAACCTCAGACCTCTCATCAGAAACAATACGAGCAAGAAAATAATGGAAAAACATATTCAAAGTGTTATGTGAAAAACAGTTTCAACCAAGAATAGCATACCCAGCAAGATTATCTTTCATATAGAAAGAAAGGATAAATAAATTCTCAGATAAACAAGATCTGAAAGAATTTGCCTACAGAAAACCTACTCTTCAAGAAGTTCTGAAAGGAGTGTTCTACCAGGAGACCTAAAGACACATACAGTAATAAGAGAACAAAAGGCAACCAAGAAAATGACCAATTTAATGCTAGGGACAAGAAATATCAGTAATAACATTGAATGTTAGTTTGAACCACAGTTACACTGCATATTCAACAGAGGAGAGTTTGAACATAAGAATGAAATCACGAGATAGAATTTTATTACTTTTGAGTAAAACATTACTGATTTCTTTTTTTTTACTATGCTTTGTTACCCCTGCTTAAGCATTTTACTTTCTTTTGAGTTGTTGATTGGTTTAGCAATTTGTTAAAATATTTTTCTTGTTTGTTTCTTTAAATGGAAACATAAACTTTTCTTCCTTCCTTACTCCTCTGGAATTGAAAATATTCAGGAGTATTCTTATTCTGTGGCAGAAGGGTTATTTGCATAAATTCAATAATGCTTGTTGCATTAAATCAGAAACTGGAAATACTCGTTATTAGACAGGGCTTTGACTGGAATGTCATACCTGAAGGTTAATCAGAAAACTATGGAACTAACATGGATCTCAAGTAAGTCAACAGAAGCTCTTAGAAAGAGGGCCTGGCACCATAAATTGTTCTGCCTGGCAGAGAGGTTTAGAGAAAATACACAAAAGAATTTATAACATAAAATAACCTGGACTTTTCCAGTTCAGCTTTGTAGTCCATAGAGATTGCAAAAGAGCAACGACATCAGAGGATTATCTTGAGAAAGATTTTGAAAGAATAAAAAGAGACTGATCTTTGCTAGTAGATGGTGTATCACAGAATACTTGGTAGACAGGGCTGAATTGAGAAGGTTTATGTGTGACTAGTGTGATGGGCATTTGCTTTTCAACAATTTGAATAGATAACATGTAAATATTTTCTCAAAAATCTTTAAAACCATATTGTCTCTGCTGTTATAGAGTCAAAAACAAAATTCTAAGAAATATTTTAAACATTATCTTTAAAATTCAGTATTCTAAAATTCTGAAAGTTGTTTATTAACTGTCAAGAACTATGGAGTATGAGCAAAAATGTTTTTGATATGTAAAGTAAATGTTTGTGGAAAAATTGTAAAAATAAACAAATGAAAAAAAATTTTAAACGTCATGCTCCCCCCCAAAAAAGAGAGAGAGAAGATAATCCATTGACTTCAGCAGTTAGGAAATAATTTGAGTCTTTGGACAGAGTAGTTTCAGCTGAGCTCTGGAGAGTCAAATTCAGATGGGGGGAATAGAAACCTAAATGGCAAGCAAAGAAGTGTTCACTTCTTTCAAAGGGGAAGAAGAGTCTTCCCCTTTGAAACTGAGCATGTAAAAAAGGTGGAAGTTGAAGCAGTAGCCAGAGAGAGAAACAGTACTACAGGAATATGCTTTTACATTTTTTCTTCTAGAATAATTAAGGTAGAGAAACTTGGAAATGAACCAATCAAAATGGAGAAGTATAAGCTTTAGTAGTACAAACAAAGATGCAGTGACAAAATAAAATAAAGGCCATATAGAAAGCTCACCATAGGCAGATGTTTGGGTGGCAGCAAAATGGCTGCGTTCGAATATGCCCTCACATGCTTACTGCACTCTATTTACCTGGAATGCCTTTTCTCCTTTTTTTGTGGTTAATTTTTAAAATTATATCCATTCCTTAGCTTAGATTTCATCTCCTCAATCAACTCTCACCATATCAGTCCCTTCTGAAGTTATTGCTCATTCTCATTAACTCTAATAACAATTTCTGCCTGAACAATCCATCTAATGGTCACACATTACACTATAAATCCCATTTATTGCTTTTTGAAAAATGCATTGGTAATTAATTTGACATATGTGTGTCTTTTCTCCCCTATTAGAATGTATACTCAAGGGCAGGGTTTCCATCCTAAGATTTGACACATTCTCCAGAGTACCTACCATGGCTGGCAGTAGTCTCTAAATCTCAACTGATAACATGGTTGATCAGTTGCAGCCTGTTAAGGAGGAGGAAGCAAAAAAAAAAAAAAAATCTGCTATACCCTCCCACACTTACTTCTGGACTCTCGGGTGTGTTGCTTAAGACTTTAAGAAGATCTTGTGTCCCTTACTGCCCCATCTTGACACCCATTTGAGTGAAAGACCTTGCTATATGGCACCATATGGCAGGTTTCCTGCAGCTGGAAGGCTTTACTGCTGGGAGCCCTGGCTCATCCTCTCCTCCACTTGCCTTTGGACTCTCAGGACTTCCATGTTTTCTAAAGCTCTTGGTGCACATTGTTTCTGAATTGAAGCACAGCAACTCAGTTTTACCACATCTGTTCTCTAGAAACTGGGAGGACTTTGGGTCACCCAGGACCAGTGACCACAACGCAAGGTACTGGTGAACAGTTGGGAAGTAGAGGAGAAGTGAGATTGCCAAATGCCTACTCCCAAATACCTTTGAACACTCAGAAATACCTCAAAGAATTTAGGAGGGAAAGTATAGATCACCAGATGACTAGAAACCATCACAGAGGCCCCAGAAATATGAGCAATCAACAAAATGTCTCTCCCCCAAGGGAAAACAACAATTCTTCATAATCATACAACACAATGGAATTCATGAAATGTCAGATAAACAATTCAGAATATTTATAGTGACCAGACTAAATGAAATGCAAGAGAAAAGAGACAATGATCTCGAGGAGATGAGGAAGTCCTTTTATGACTTGAAAGAAGAAATAGACACCACAAAGAAGAATCTAATGGAATTGTTATAGATAAAGAATGTGATACAAGAAATTAAAATCTCCCTTGAACATATTTAAGTAGATTAGAACATGAAGAAGATTGAATCTTGAGTGCAGAAGACAAAACCTCTGACCTAGAAAAAAATTATCAAAAAGACTGAGGAAATAAAAAAAAAAAACCAAGAAAAGTGAGGATAATATAAAAGAAATAATAAATACCATCAAGCACCCAAACATCTGGATAATTGGTATCCCAGAAGTGGAAGAAAATAATAAGGTTACTGATATTTAAAGAAGAATCTAATGGAATTGTTATAGATAAAGAATGTGATACAAGAAATTAAAATCTCCCTTGAACATATTTAAGTAGATTAGAACATGAAGAAGATTGAATCTTGAGTGCAGAAGACAAAACCTCTGACCTAGAAAAAAATTATCAAAAAGACTGAGGAAATAAAAAAAAAAAACCAAGAAAAGTGAGGATAATATAAAAGAAATAATAAATACCATCAAGCACCCAAACATCTGGATAATTGGTATCCCAGAAGTGGAAGAAAATAATAAGGGTACTGATATTTCCTTCCATGAAATCCTGGGAGAAACCTTTCCAAATCTAGAAAGGCATTCAAATATCCAGACCAAAGAAATACATAGGACCCCAAATAGAATCAACCCAAGAATATCTTCTCCACCACACATCATAGCCAGATTGGCCAAAACAACAGACAAAGAAAAGATATTAAAATTGACAAGAGAGAAAATGTCAAGTTACTTACAAAGGGTTATCCCATCAGGCTAACATCAGACCTCTTGTCAGAAACAATGCAGACAATGAAAGAGTGGAGAAATATACTAAAAGTGTTAAATGAAAAACAATTCTGGGACCAGCAGTTGGCATAATGGCTATGTCACTGGACTACCATGTAGTCGTCTGTGGTTTGAGTAATGGACCTGGTGACTTAAACTCATGCCGAGCGTGTGTGCGTGCATGCCCAAGATCACAAAAGGAGAATGGAGAAGGGATTGCAGAGTGACTGTCCCCTCTGAGGGGTGAATTCTCGCCGTCTCTCTGTCTTTCTGGTGAGTGCACGTGCCCTATAGCAAAAACCTCTCCAAAAAAAGATTATCCTTCATATGGGAAAAAAGATAAAAACACTCTCAGATAAACAAAACCTGAAGGAATTTGCCAACTCCTGACTAGCTCTTCAAGAGGTTCTGAAGGGAGTGCTATACCAGGAAAACTAACATCAGACAGACAGATATAAGAGAACAAAAAACAACCAACGAAATGGCTCACTTAATGATAGGAACATGTCTGGAAATATTGATAATAACACGGAACATTAAGGGATTAAATTCTCCAATGAAGACACAGACTGGCTTAATGAAAACAAAAAATATCCTCTTCCTGCTGCCTACAAGAAATGCACCTTATAGATAAAGACATTCATAGACTAAATGTGAAGAGGTAGAAAAAGATAACCCATGCAAATGGAAATCAAAAAGGGCTGGAGTTGTGATGATGATTTCAGACAAAATAAACTCTGAGACAAAAACTGCAAGAAGAAACAAAAAAGGATATTATATATTTATAAATGTGACAATATATAATAATAAATGGGCTAATTCATCAGGAAAACATAGCTTATAAATATCTATGCACCCAACTCAGGAGAACCTAAATATGTGAAAGAAAGACTGCTAGAGATAAAATGAGAAATAGGTTGCAACACTATAATCGTTGGGGATCTCAACACCCCATTACCTCCTTTAGACAGATATTCTAGATAAAAAAACTAGCAGGGAGATACAGGACCTAAATGATTCTATAAATAAAATGGATTTGACAGATAGCTATAAAACTTTCCACACTAAGACCACAAAATATATATTATTCTCACTCCTGCCTACAACCTTTCCAAATATTGATCATATGATAGGGGACAAGTCAAGTCTTTACAGATTCAAAGGCATAGAAACTATATTCAGCATCTTTTTTGACCATGATAAATAAACTTGATATTAATTTCAAGAAAATACTTGAAAATAAACAAACACATGGAAACTAAACACCCTCCTTCTTAACTACCAAAGAAATGAAGTCTTAAATCAAAAAAATTTATGGAAACAAATGATGATGAGTACATAAGTTTCCATAATCTATGGGACATTGCAAAAGCAGATATAAGAGTGAAATTCATAGCAATTACTGTACATAACAAAAAGATAGAAAGGTGGCAAATAGACAACCTTACATCATGACTCAGGGAATTGGAAAAATAACAATAACAACAACAAAAAAAGGCAGGGCGAAAAGTAATAACTAAAGATTTGAGCATAAATAATGAAATAGAAAATAAACGAAATATACTATAGAAAAACTAATGAAAGCAAAAGCTGGTTCTTTGAAAATATTAACAAGATTGACACACCATTGGCTATATTGATGAAGAAGAAAGAAGCCAGATAAATCAAATGTGTAATGAAAAAAGTAACATTACAATAAACACAATAGAAATACAAAACATCATTAGAGGATACTATGAGCCACTGTATGCCAACAAAAATGTGAACATGGAGGAGATGGACAAATTTCTGTATGCATATAATCTATCAAGATTGAATCAGGAGAACATAGAAAACCTGAATAGATCCATAACAAACCATGAGATTGAATCAGTTAATAAATAACCTCCCAACAAAGAAAAGCCCTGGTCCTGATGACTTTGCTTCTGAATTCTATAAAATTTTTAAAGATAAGTTAACCCCTTTCTATTCAAATTATTTCTTTGTTTTTTAATAGAGGTTTTAGCTATAGTGCATGTGCGCTCGCCAGAAAGAGACAGAGAGACAGAAAGCGAGAAATCACCCCTCAGGGGGGATGGCCACGTAGCAATCCCTTCTCCTCCATTCTCCTCTTGGGATCTTGATCACAGACACATACACGCCAAGCGTGAGTTTAAGCCGCCATGTCCAGGACTCAAACCACAGTTGACTACATGAGAGTCCAGTGACATAGCCATTACACCAACTGTTGGTCCCTCTATTCTAATTATTTCTAAAGATTCAAAAGGAAGGAAACCTCCCACTTCTCAAAGTAATAAGTGAATACAATATTGTGGCAGGATACAAAATCAACATTCAAAAATCTATAGCATTTCTATATATGAACAAGTTGAATAAGGTAGAAGTGAAGAAAGGAATCCCTTTGACCACAGCCACAAAATATATATGATATCTAGGAATAAAGCTAACTAAGGAAGTCAAAGACCTTTAGAAAGAAAACTATGAATATCTTAAAAAAAATTGAAAATGATATAAAACAGTGGAAGGACATCCCATGTTCCTGGCTAGTAAGAATGAATATAATCAAAATGACAATTCTACCTAAATTAATCTACATATTCAATGCAATCCAAATCAATACCAGAGACATTTTTCACAGATCTACAAAAGACAATCATAGAATTTGTCTGGGATGATAAAGAACTCATACTGCCAAAGCAATCATGCACAAGAAGAGTAAAGAGGGCACGGCATCTCACTCCCTGACCCCAAAATATACTATAAAGCTGTGATAATCACAACAGCTTGGTATTGGCACAAAAACAGACAGGTGGACCAACAGAATAGAACAGATGCCCCAGAAATAACCCCCAAAGCTTACAGCCAACTGATTTTTTTTTGAGAGGTTTTTCACTATAGGGCGCGTGCGCTCACCAGACAGACAGAGACAGAGAGACAGAAAGCGAGAAATCACCCCCCAGAGGGAATGGCCATGCTGCAATCCCTTCTCCTCCATTCTCTTCTCGGGATCCTGGGCACGCATGCACACGCGCCTGGCATGGGTTTTAAGCCACTGGGTCCAGGACGCGAACCACGGTCGACTACGTGGGAGTTCAGCAACATAGCCATTATGCTAACTGCTGGTTCCCCAGCCAACTGATTTTTGACAATGGATACCAGTCAATCCAGTGGGAAGAGAAAAACCTCTTTAGCAAATGGTGCCTGAAACACTGGGTATCTACCTGCAGAAAGATGAAACTGGATTCCCGTCTTTCACGATTAACAAAAATTGACTCAAAATGGATCAAAGATCTGAATCTAGGACCTCAAATTATAAAAGTACTAGTGGAAAACACAGGGGAAACACTGGGATACATTGCAGTAGGCAAAGACTTCTTAAATAAGACTCCAAAAATACAGGCAATAATCCCTAAAATAGACAAGTGGGACTATATCAGATTAAGAAGTCTCTGCACAGCAAAGGACACAGTAATTAGTATGAATCAACACCCCTTAGAATGGGAGAATATTTTTGTAAACTATGCCCAAATAAGGGTCTGATAAACAAGAATATACAGGGAACTCAAGTGGCTTACCAGAAAAAAATGATTAACCCAATTTAAAGATGGAAAAATTAGCTGAACAAAAAAACTCTCTAAGGAAAACACATGAACAAAAAAGTATATGAGGAAATTCTCAACATCCCTCATCATAAGGGAGACACAGATTAAAACCACAATGAAATACCACCTAAACCTTCTCATAATTGCGAAGATTAAACATATAAAAAAATGATAAGTGTTGGTGGGGTTAGATGAAAGGGGAAATCTACTACACTGTTAGTGGGAATGTAAATTGGCCCAGTCACTGTGGAAAACAATATGGAGATTTATCAAAGATCTACAAATAGAACTACCATTTGATCCAGCAATCCTACTTCTGGGTATCTACCCGAAAGACAGAAGAATGCTCAGTCAGAAAGGTGTTTGCACATCTATGTTTATTGTGGCATTATTCACGATTACTAAGACATGAAACCCACCCAAATGTCCACGAACAGATGAATGGATTGGTAAAATGTGGCACATATACTCGATGGACTACACTTCTGCCAAAAAAAAAAAAAAAAAAAAAAGAACCTGGCGTTTGATAGAATGTGGTCAAATATGGAAGCTTTATTACTGAGTGAGGCAAGTGAAGAAAGATATTGTATGTCTCCTCTTAATATGCATGGACTATCTGCACTCTATGGTAAAAACCAAAAGATTGGAGGGCATAAAAGCATGAAATAGTTTCAAGCCAAGGTGGATCAAGGATCTAAATATAAGACCCCAAACTATTAAACTGCTTCTAGAAAACACTGGGGAAATTCTGGGAGACATTGGGGTAGGGAAAAACTTCTTAAAGAAGACTCCCGACGCACAGTCTATGATCCCTAAAATAGACAAGTGGGATTACATCAGACTAAGAAGTTTCTGCATGGCAAAAGACAGAGTGATTAGTGTGAACAGACAGCCCTCAGAATAGGAAAATATTTTTGTAAATTACTCATTGTAAGGGAAATGCAGATCAAAACATCAGTGAGATACCACCTAACCCCAGTCAGAATGAATAAGATTAAAAACACAAAAAAATGATAAGTGTTGGTGGGGGTATAGTGAAAGGGGAACTCTCTTACACTGCTGGTGGGAATGTAAATCAGTCCAACCACTGTGGAGAACAATTTGGAGATTCCTCAAAAGTCTACAAATAGAACTGCCAGCAATCCCATTCCTTGGCATCTACCCAAAGGACAGAATAATTCTTCATTGGAAAAGTGCTTGCACATCAATGAATATTGCAGCACTTTTTATGATTGCTTAGACATAGAACCAACCCAAATGCCCCCGTATGGATGAATGGATTAAAAAACTGTGGCACATATACTCTATGGGATACTATTTAGCCATGTAAAACAACAAATCCCTGGCTTTTGACAGAAAGTGGAAGAATATGGAAGATTTACAGCTGAGTGAAGCAAGCCAAGCTATGAAGGAGAGACACTGTATGTCTCCACTTAATATACACCGAGTGTCTGCAATCTATAACTGAAACTGACATGCTAAAGGATGTACAAACAGAAGAGATGGGTGTGAATGCCGGATCTGGCGTGGATGGGGACTGGGGAAAAACATTTGGAGGAGGGATATGGAGACACCATTGTTGAGACCGGGAGGTAGTGTTGTTATATTTTGATCAACTGGACCGGGGAGAAATGTTCACATACTGAAATGATCACTTTGCAAGCTAAATAATGTAATAGAATGTATTTTAAAATATAAATAAAAAAAGGAAAAAAGCATGAAAATAGTTATGGATGCTGAAGACAATGCAGAGCGGGGAGAGAAGGGAAGAATATTGGGGAGGAAATCAGGGAGAAAAAATAGAGGTAAGACACTTGTGGAACTCAGAAAAATGGTTTATTACCTATTGATGATAACGTGTATAGTATCCTCAGCTGAACTGGTCTGAGTTGGCTTTCATGTTGGGCAAATTCTCTTTACAAGCAAGATAAATTTGATTAAATGTAATATTAAAATAATAATGACAAAATGAAGGAAAAATCTGCTAGATTATGTAGGTGCTTGATTTGTATTGAGTCATTTAGTCCTCTCAATAGCAAACAAGGAAATTGAGTCTTTCAGGTGTAAAATTAGCTTATGCTAGGTGATGTAGTTAGTTCATGGAATTGCTAGGATTTTATTTAAAGGCCATTTCCTCTATGCCATTCTGCATTACTTGTCTGCCAAAGGCTGTTCACATAAAATGTTATTCCTTGAGGATATTGAGAGAGACATGACTCTATCATGACAAATCAAGTAATTCCAATGGCCTGTGCATCTTACAACAAATCTCCCTGTACCTTACCTCCGGACAATCAGCTTGAGGATTCGGAAGGAGCCTTTGATGAGGATAAGAGCTTCTTGGCGGGAGCCATACAATGGAGTGCCATTTATATTCACTAGCTCATCACCAGTCCTCATCTTCTGGGACAAGTCTGCCTTGCCCCCATCTTCAATCTGTATTGGAGAGAACAAAGCAGAAAGCAGATGGTAAGGTGACTTCTTACCCCAAATTTTATTTTCTGGCTCCTTCCAATCTTGGAGCCACATATGGTACTAGAGAATGAATACAAGCAGATCCCAGGAGCAAGCTAAGGAACTTACCACATAGTCCATTATTTACTGAAGGTAAAGCTGGGGTGAACTCTTGAGGAAGGAGGCAACCTAGAAATAATGCTTTCCCTGCCTGGAGGAATGAACAGTCATGCTGAGGGAAACAAGTGCTTCTAAATAAGAAAGTACACCCAAAAGAAACTTCAGTGTGGCTAAATAGCAGTATAGCAAAGCAAAATAAACACACAAATTAGACCCAGAAGAGCTAGGCTTCAGCAACATGACCTTTCCTATTTTGGGGCAGGCTTTGAAGTCTGCAAAACTGGAGTTTGAATCCTGGCTGTAATACTTCTTAGCTGTTTGACCCTGAGGAAGTTATCTAACATCTGTGTCTCAGATATCTCATATGTTAAAGTTAAGTGTAGATAACAAGAATACCTATCTCATAGAGTTGTTAGTATATGAAGTGTCTCGAAACAATAAATCCTTTAAAAATATGAGCTCCATTATACTCAAGGAGGTTAGATCTGAAGACCTTGAAGGTGGCTTGCAGTTCAACATTCTGTGAGTGAAATCATAAATCCAAAAGATACGAAGTAGGTACAAAGAGTGCAGCTGTTCATTTACCAATGTTCCTTTAACAAGTGCCTAGCACAGTGCTGCCAGTATCTGGCACACAGTGAACATTCAGCAAAGGTTGGGAATATAGTGTTTAGTGTTCCACCACAGCCTACCATATTACTGTTGACCAGGGAAATCTGAGCAGGAAGGCTATCAGGCTGGGAGGCATAGAAAGCAAGAATAGAATAACAACTAGGGTAGGCAAAAGCAAAGCAAAGAAGAATGTCGCTAAAGGTCCTTGCTTATGACTAATTTTATATGTAACATTCTTTTTATTAAAGGTTTATATATTTCTTTCATAAGAGAGAGAGAGAGAGAACAAGAGACTAAGACTCTCAACAGAGTCTCCCACCATGATCCATTCCTTTGTAGCCATCTCAGCCAGCCAGTATCAAGATCAAAGGCATGTATGACTGGCATACCCAGGTTGACTGGGGAACCAAACTTGTTATCTTCCATATCAGTCTGGCATCACTTGAGCAGTGTGCTATTGCTATGCCACTAAGTTGGCCATGTAACATTCCTTTTACTACAGAAGGTGAGTTCTACCTATTAGAAAAACATCAGTTCCATCTGTGTTAATAGAAGTCAGCTCATCCACTCATTAATTCAGTCCTCAAGTATCGAGTGAATTTCTGGTATGCACAGGATAACATGGCTAAATGTCAGAGATATAGAAATGAACAAAGCTCATAGCTGTTGATCTCAGTGGTGGGCTATGTCCATTGAGATGGTCAAATAAAGAGAAGGTACAACATGCTGAAGTAAGCAGGAGAGATTTTTTTGGGAGGGGGGCAAGGAATCATGGCATGTAAGAATGATTAAATAATACAATTCTTAGGGAAAGGTAGATTCAAAATGGGGTGACTAATGGATGGTCTTGGCTGAGGGTATTTTTATACTTCTATTCTTGTTTCAATCTTTCTCTCAATCTTTTATTGCATCCCCCCCAATCTATCCCCACACTATGAAATTTAGAATATTGCTGAGATGGTACCAGCAGACAGTGTAATGGTTACATCACAGGACTCCCACATAGTCAACTGCAGTTTGAGTCGCAGACCTGATGGCTTAAAACTCATGGGCACATGTGTATGTGTGCCCAAAATCCCAAGAGGAGAATGGAGGAAAAGAGATTTTGGTGTGGCCATTCCCCCGGGAGGGGGGTGACTTCTCATTTTCTGTCTCTCTGTCTCTCGGGGAAGCACACGTGCCCTATAGCAAAAATCTCTCTCTAAAGAAAAATAAGAAGAATATTGCTGACCTTTAGGTTTGCCAGTTCATGTGCAATTTGGCAGATAAGACCTCCTTAGTGCAGGAGAAAAATGTTAATTCAGGATTTAAAAAACTCATCAAATAAACTTCCAAGTTAAATCACAGTATGTTATTAAATTTATTGCTTCTAACCTGGTTTTTTCTTTTAAATTAACCTTTGAATGACAAATGATAGGTTGGCCAAGTGACCTTGAGTATATATATTTATACCTTTGTACTGGTACCCTGGGTCACCACTCAAGACAAGCCAAGCCAATATTGGTAAATGGGGAATAATTCAAAGCAAATTAATTAGGATTACATTCTTATTTCCCTTGTCATCATTACTTCACAGTCACTGGAGCTTACTGCAAAAATAATAAAATAAAATAAAATAAAATAAAGGGAAAGGGAAAAGCAAAGTGCTGCACTTGAATTTTAGAAGTTCTATTTGAATGACTCATTCCTTTGGCATTCATGGAAGGCCCTGGGTACTAGGCAGAACTTTCAACAGGGATCAGCCATTTGAAAGGGCTTCCTGGACTAACAAAGAAACACAAACAGGAATCTAACTGATGAGTGTTAATGGATTTCCCCTGTTGGTGTACATTAGTCTTAATTCATTCTACCTATTTTTACTCATACAACTCAATTATCTACATTACTGTTACCCATAACATGTCTTTCCTTCAATATGTATTGATATTAAGTACCACCTCTGGTTAATGAAGTGCTCTGTTATATCAGCAAGATCTCTGTTTATTTTAGGCCAGAAGATGAAAGGGGGGGGGACCTTTTAAACTAAAAGGCTTGATTATTGCTGCAGCAAAAGCTCAGGCATTTTGCATTCCCTACCACTGCCTCAGCTGGTGCTGAGTCCTTGTAGAGATTCTTTCTTGGACTATAGCCTCAGACCGACTGTTCATGCCTCTTTTTTCTATCTCATACCCCTTCTCATCACCAACAGCATCCTCCATGGGATAGACATGTGGAATGTAACAATGCTACTTCAGTACAAGTGTGAGGATGCTCAGACAACAAACCAGCACATTTTGGGTAGTTAGCACAATCCTAGAGTCCAAATGGGTCCACGTCAGGAAATAAGACTCTATTTGATTATTTTGGGTCCTTTTTAAATTATAGCTCACTAGTCTTCCCCATCCCTGCCCAGTCCCGACAACTCATTTTCTAGGCCAACAGTTGAATCACACAATTTATATAAAGTTCATGTTTCTAGTGAGAAAAAGGAAGAAAGGGAAGAAAGAATGAACAGAAGGGAGAGAGGGAAGAAGATATAAATATTCTTATGTAAAAGCTTTTGTTTTCTCCTTCCCACTACCTCCCCTCACAACTCTGACTGGAGCCCAGGAACAGTGTGAATCAACAAACTTGGTGAAATTAACATACACTGCTTGAGAGGCTGTATAATATCATATTATGCTGTCCAATCAGTAAGGCTAGTTAACTTCCTAGCTCTTCCTGAATCAAGACCTTTAGAGTAGCTGTATTGTTACATTTGAAGTGCTGTGAATTTTCAGATTGGACCCAGATGTGCTGGAATGTTTTTATAAACACACATCGCAAAACCCAATGTAAACAATGGTTAACTTATGTGTCATTTTGGATTATCCAAATGATCGCTAGCAGGTAGTGTCCCAAGTAATTGAAAATTGATTACATAGAATAAAGGTCATATAACCAAAAGCCAGCTGGTGTCTTAAAAGTTGGGCAGTACTGACTGACCCTGGACAAGTCACTTTTCCCTCCTGTAGCCTCTCTTTACTCTTAAGGATGAAAGGTGCAACCTGGCTAGATGACCTCTTGGGACAACTCTGGGCCCTTGAAGCTCTGACATTCAGTGAATTGTGAATGGTTAGAAAAGTCATGAATTATCTTTCTGCTAACACAGATGATACTAGTTTCTGTCCCATGTACTTTGTCTTCACCCATGTTTCACTCCTTAAAAACTAATTAACATCCATCACTAAATTCCTTTTGGTCTTTATCCATTGTGTCAGAGTGGTACACCAAGGTTGGAACTCAATCTGGCACAGTTGGGACCCTAGGGGAAAGAGATTCCTAAAGCCCCATCTTCTGCTAATGAGCTGACAATTTGGAAAATTTTGATGGGTCTTCAATGAGCATGAAGTACTCTGATAGCTGTCAACAAATTGACATGGTAGCCCCTAGAGAAGAAAAGCAGAAAGAAAGAAAGAAAGAAAGAAAGAAAGAAAGAAAGAAAGAAAGAAAGAAAGAAAGAAAGAAAGAAAGAAAAGAAAGAAAGAAAAGGGACTTAATAGCATTTACTGGCTTTCTAGTAGTTTTTAGTCAGATGCCGACAGATACATACATGAGTCTTTTGCATAAGTTTAGGAGATACAAAAAAGTGAGGGAAGGAAATATTAGATCAGGTTTATATTTCAGAAAATGCAGTCAGGGGAGAGACCATTTGCAACAATAGCTAGCAGATACTGAGTGCTTTCAACAGTAGTATAAGGGCAGGATTAAAAATAATTGGCATGGGGGCCAAAAGGAGGAGTAGTGGTTAAGGCACTGGATTTCCACATGGCCAACCACAGTTTGAGGCCCAGACCTGGTAGCTTGAAAATCACACCAGGCACATGTGTGTGCATGCCCAAACCCTGAGAGGAAAATGGAGAAGAAGGAATTGCAGTGTGGCCATCCCCTGTGGGGGGAGAGTTTCTCACTTTCCATTGCTCTGTCTCTTTCCTACAAACTCATGCACCCCATGGCAAAAACCTAAAATTCCCTTGATTGGGAATACCTCTGTCTGCTACAGACAATTCACTGGGAAAAAGTAAGTAGATGGCAAAATGGTTATAATTGCTGGACTCCCACATGGCTCACCATGGTTCAAGTTGAGACCGTAGGCATGAAACTCATGCTGAGTGCGTGTGTGCGTGTAAAGAAAATCCAAAAAGGATAATGGAGGAGAAGGGATTGCAGAAGGGCTATTTTCCTTGGGGTGGTTTCTCACTTTCCATCTCTTTGTCTCAAGCGAGCATGCAAGCCCTATAGCAAAAATCTCTCTCTCAAAAAAAAAAAAGAATCAACTGAAACTTTCTTGGTATGTTCTAAGAACTGACTGGGGCCCAGGAACAGTGTGAATCAACTGGCCAAATTAACCAGCTCAAACTTATACTTTCACCAGCTTATCTTCAATATAAGAAGGCTAATGACGTAATTGTTTTAAAGGTCGTGGGTGTGTGTGTGTGTGTGTGTGTGTGTGTGAGAGAGAGAGAGAGAGTGTGAAATAGAAAAGGTACACCTACAGTACAATAGTTCTATTGCTTAAAGAAAAAAAAAGAGAGACAATATGTCCTCTGAATGTCCTTTTTCTATCTGAAGATTTTCAAGGTTTTAGTAATACACTAAATATTTGTTAATTAACTTGGCCTTTTCTGAGAAACCAATAGCAAAATGTAGAGATGGGGATAAGTTGGCTTTGGAAAGTTTAACTATTAGAAAGTAGGAGCATTAAAAACTGGATAAAAAGGAACAGCAGATGGCAACAATATGTCCTCTGAATGTCCTTTTTCTATCTGAAGATTTTCAAGGTTTTAGTAATACACTAAATATTTGTTAATTAACTTGGCCTTTTCTGAGAAACCAATAGCAAAATGTAGAGATGGGGATAAGTTGGCTTTGGAAAGTTTAACTATTAGAAAGTAGGAGCATTAAAAACTGGATAAAAAGGAACAGCAGATGGCAAAATGGCTACATGGCTGGACTCCCACGTAGTCGACTGCGGTTTGAGTCCTGGGCCCAGTGGCTTAAACTCATGCCGGGTGCATGTGTATGCACGCCCAAGATCCCGGGAGGAGACTGGAGGAGAAGGGATTGTGGCATGGCCATCCCTCCTGGGGAGTGATTTCTCACTTTCTGTCTCTCTGTCTCTCTCTTTGTTTGTTGGTTTTTCGTTTTTTGGTTTTTTTTGGGGGGGTTTTTTTTGGCAAGCTCACAGGCCTTATAGCAAAAACCCCTCAAAAAAAAAAAAAAACTGGATAAAAGAGGGCCAACAGGTGGTGTGGTTGTTAAGGCACCAGACTCCCACATAGTCGACCACAGTTTGAGTCATGGGCCTGACAGCATGATTTCTCACTTTCATCTCTCTCTCTTTCTTTCTCTCTCTCTCTCTTCCTGGTCAAACAAAAAAATAGTAATAACAAAGTTAGACAAATAATTTTGTGTGTGTGTGTGTGTGTGTGTGTGTGTGTACACATTTAGTTTTATTGTAACAAAGCAACTTGTACACTTTTAACGTTTAAAACTGAGCATCTTTCCTTTCCAGTGAAACAAAAAGAAAATTTAAAAATAAACAGGAACAAAATTACAATAGAGAATGTCAATTCCAAATAAGATCCTACAGGTTCTGCTGATTCTCCCATCGAGTGGCAGGGCTCAAGTCATCATTAGGAGAGAATTTTATTTTTAAAAGTGTCATCTTAAACTGCAAGGATGTCCGTTAAACATCACAATTAAACATGCCAAAGGAGAAGCCATGTTGTCAAAATGCCCACTTAACCCGCCCAAACATCTCAAACCCACCCTTTGCTGACCTTCTATAACCCCAATTTTTTAAGTTATTTTTTCTTTTTTTAAACAAGAGAAAGTAGACAGATACATGTTGGTAAATGCTAACTGTCCATATTCACATAGAGACACAGTGTAATCTCTGAGCCCAATATACAGAGAAAGGAGGAAAAAAGCTAGAATTCTATGCACTACTACACAGGGGCCTAGCACCTTCCAGCTTCCAGCAGAGCGAAGGGAGCAGAAGGATTTTCTTTTTTCCCACAGAGCACGGTGGTGTTGATTCCAAACAGTTTTTGTTGAGACAGGAAGGGATCGAAATGAATTTGGAACAGAAAAGGGTAGAGATTCTTTTCCCATTGTTTCTGCTCAAGGTTTTTTCCCCTAAAATAAGTTGAGAACCATGTAGAGAAAAGAGACCTCAAGTACAGGGTGGCTGAGCACAAGAGGGGTATAACAAAAGACAAAAAAAGAAAAAGAAATAAAGAAAAAAGACTGCAACTTGCTCCCAGGGACTGGAGAAAAAATTTTTTAAAAGGAGGATTGGAATCCATCAGTGTTCTATCAGTCATCTTCTCCTTCATCCTCCTCTCCTTCCTCCCCTTCATCATCATCTTCAACTTCTTCACCTTCATCCTCATCTTCTTCTTCATCTGTAAGAATAAAATTAGACTATCCTGTCTTACAAAAATAAAGTCTAACCTTTGCCTCTTTCACTTCTGTACTAAAGCAGATGCTGCTTAAGTTGTGGAAACCTGGGGTAATTCGTTAACACCTTGCAGAAAGCCCGGAGCCATTTGCAAACTAGACTGGCAAGCTAGTTTAGCACCTTGCAGGAAGCCCGGACCCTTGTATTGTAAAACTCCCCCCTTCTGCTAGCCCCGGAAACCCAGATCAAATGCTCCTGCAAACCTGACCAAATGGCTACAACTGTAAAGAAAAACGTTTTTGTCTTGCCTGAGCAAGCAACTTCAGGGTCGCCATAAAATTACCCTTGATACCCCTTATCTTGCTTCCTCACACTCTCCTCCCCTCACCCCATGGACTCATGTCTATATAACCTGAATACTCCTTTGTTCAGGGCTTCACTCTTAGCCATGTCTTTTATGACTGAGAGTGGAGTCCTAGCGTGCTAGCAATAAAGCCTCTTGTATTTTACATCAAGAACCGACTTTTGTGGTTGATTGGGGTCGCCGTTGCCGTACCACTCCCCGGACAAGGAGGTTCAGCGAGTTGCCGGCAAAAACCTTCCACATCAATATCTTCAAATCCCTCTTCTTCTTCATCATCATCATCTTCTTCTTCTTCTCCTTCTCCTTCTTCATCATCCATATCTGGAACCAAGTAGTACCGTAACGGATTTGGCCAAATGTCATCTTTGATGACCTCCCCTAACTCATCTGCACCTGCCTCAGAATGGTCAGTAAACCAAGTAGAGAAGCTCTCTGGTTCCTCACGCTGCCTCTTCCTGATGGCTTTATTCTGCGTTTGACTTGAACGTTTCGTCAAATCCTTTCCAGATTTCCATTTGATTTCAGTGGACTTTGAAGATGGATCACCACTCTCATTCAGATGAAATTCTTTGGAGAGAACTTTATTTTCGAAGTAAGGATTTTCATCAAAATAAAAATCTATTCTGTAACCTGATTTAATATCTTCAAATTATGTCACTTCAACTCTGGTCAAATAATGCAGCGCCTCTTTATCCTCCTCTCCAAGCAGTGCAGACACTTGTGGATGGTTGACAAAAGTTGTTACCCAAAAATTTGGGATTTTGGCGATCAATTCTGACCTCTTCTGAAAAAATGGTTGGCGAAGTTTATATTTCTGTTCTACTTTCAAAATCTCCTCACTGGCTTGTTCCTTAAGTCTGTCTATTTCATTTTGTGCTTCATCAATATATTGAATTGCTTCTTGCTCTTTCTCTGAGGTCTCCTGGGCCCCCGTTGTGGTTGGAGCTGAGCTCCTTCTTACTGACTTTGGCCGCTGGTGCCAACATGGTGCTGCTCCGCGGTGGGGGATCGGGGAGGGGGAGAGAAGGGAAGGCGAAGGGGGCGGGCAGGTGGCTTCCCCTCACGCCACACGCGCAGGCGCACGCTCAGGCGCCTCCTCCCGGCGCTCGCTCGCTCGCCCTCCCCCTCGCTCGCAAGCGCTGC
>NW_006203829.1:66988-75520 GCF_000334495.1 Tupaia belangeri chinensis | reverse complement strand
GGTGGCTCTGCCAGATGCCACACCCCAGGCTGCCTGTGGCTGTAGGCCCTAATGGTTGGGACCCATGGCTCACCTCCCCCTCTCCTCACTTTGGACTCAAAGAACTTCTGTGTTTTGAATAAATAACTTGGCTGTTTTAACCAAGAAAAATGAGGATAATATAGGAGTAATACTGGATATCATCAAGTGCCCCAACATTCAGGTAATTGGTATCCCAGAAGAGGAAGAAAATAATAAGGGCATTGATAATTTATTTCATGAAATCTTGGAAGAAAACTTTCCAAACCTAGAAAGGCATTTGAATATCTATACCAAAGAAATACGCAGTACCCCAAATATAATCAACCCAAGAAGATCTTCTCCAAGGCACATCATAGCCAGATTTGCCAAAACCACATACAAAGACAAGATACTAAAATTGGCAAGAGGGAAACATCAAGTTGCTAACTAACATTGAATGTTAATGGGTTAAATTCTACAATTAGGAGACACAGACTGGCAGAATGGATAAAAAAACAGTAATCCTCTATCTGTTGCCTATAAGAAACATACCTTATGGATAAAGACATACATACACTAAAAGTGAAGGGCTGGAAAAAGATATTCCATGCCAATGGAAATCAAAAAGGGCTAGAGTTGTGATATTGATTTCAGACAAAATAGGCTTCAGGACAAAGACTGTAAGAAAAGACAAAGAAGGACATTATATAATAGTAAATAGGTTAATTCAGGAAAAAGACATAACACTTATTAATATCTATGAACCCAACACAGGAGCAAATAAATATGTAAAGGAAAGACTGCTGGAGCTAAAAAGAGAGATAGGGAGTAACCTTATAATTGTTGGGGATCTCAACACTCCATCATCTCCTTTTCACATATCTTCTAGACAGAAAATAGAGAGATACAGGATCTAAATGATACAATAAATCAAATGAGATTGATAGATATCTATAGAACTTTGTACCCTAAGATCACAAAATACATATTCTTCTTATTACAGGATGGAACCTTTTCAAAGACTGACCATATAATAGGAAACAAATCAAGCCTCTACAGATTCAAAGGCATAGAAACTATATCCAGCATCTTCTCTGACCAGGATGGAATTAAACTCAAGATTAATTTCATGAAAGAACCTTGAAATACACAAACACATGGAAACTTAACAACCTACTTGTGAATGACTTAACTATGGAAGCAATTAAGTCTGAAATTAAAAAAAAAATATGGAAACAATTGATAATGAGTACATGAGTTTCCATAACCTATGGGACATGGCAAAAGCAGTCATAAGAGGGAAATTCATAGCAATTAGTGCACATAAGAAAAAGATGGAGAGGAAGCAAATAGATAATCTAACATCATGCCTCAGAAAATTCAAGAAACAACAACAAAATTCCAAGTGAAAAGAAATAATAAAGGGACCAGCAGTTAGCATAGAGGCTATGTCGCTGGACTCCCATGTAGTCGACCGCGGTTCGAGTCCCGGACCCGGTGGCTTGAACTCATGCCGGGCGCGTGTGCGTGTGTGCCCAGGATCCCGAGAGGAGAATGGAGAAGGGATTGCGGCATGGCCATTCCCCCTGGAGGGTGATTTCTCGCTTTCTCTCTCTCTGTCTGTCTGGCGAGTGTACGCGCCCTATAGCAAAAACGTCTCCAAAAAAAATTTAAAAAAAGAAATAATAAGGATTCGAGCAGAAATATATGAAGTAGAAAATGAATGAACCATAGAGAAAATAAATGAAAAGAAAAGCTGGTTCTTTGAAAACATTAACAAGATCGACACACTATTGGCTAGACTTACAAAGAAGAAGAAAGAAAGAAATCAGATAAATCAAATACGAGATGAAATAGGCGACATTACAACAGACATAATAGAAATACAAAATATCATTAGAAGATACTATGAGCAACTATATGCCAACAAACAAGAGAATGTGGAGGAGATGGACAAATTCTTGGCTAGATATAATCTATTAAGATTGAATCAGGAGGACATAGAAAACCTTAATAGACCCATAACAAGCCAGGAGATTGAATTAGTAATAAATAACCTCCTGATAAAGAAAAGCCCAGGTCCAGAGGGCTTCACTTCTGAATTCTACAAAACCTCTAAGGTGGAGTTAAACCCAATCCTACTAAATTATTTCTAAAGATTCAAAAGGAAGGAAACCTTCCAAATTCATCCTATTCATTCTATGAAGCTTCCATAATCCTCATTTCCAAAACAGATAAGGAATGACAAAAAAGGAAAACTACAGACCAATATAACTGACGATTATAGATGCAAAGATTCTCAACAAGAGACTTGCAAATCGTATCCAATAACAAATAAGAAAGTTTATTCATCACATCCATATAGGCTTTATTCCAGGGACGCAAGGGTCGTTCAACATACACAAGACCATAAATATTAGACACCATATTAACAGAAAGAAATAAAAACCATATGATCACTTCAACTGATGCAGAGAAAGAATTTGATAAAATACAACATCTTTTCAGGATTAAGACTCTCGGTAAAATTGGTATAGAAGGGTCATTTCTCAACACAATAAAATCTATATATGAAAAACCTATACCTAACATTATACTCAATGGGAAAAATCTAAATCCTTACCCACTAAAAACTGGTACTGAACAAGCCTGCCCCCTTTCTCCACTTCTTTTTAATATAGTGCTGGAATTCTTAGCCAATGCAATCAGGAAAGAGAACAATATAAAAGGAATTCAAATAAAAAAAAAGGGTTGAAAATATCTTTATTCACAGATAACATGATGGTATACTTAGAAGATCCACAGGTTTTCATGAAAAAAACTTCTTGAAGTAATAATCGAATACAGCAAAGTAGCAGGATACAAAATCCACATCCAAAAATCTATAGCATTTCTATATATGAACAACAAGTTGAATGAAATAGAGCTGAGAAAAGGAATCACTTTTACCATAGCCACAAAATGCATATGATACCTAGATATAAACCTAACTAAGGAAGTCAAAGACCTTTACAAAGAAAACTATGGAAATCTTAAAAAATATATTAAAAAGGACATTAAAAATGGAAGGACATCCCATTTTCCTGGATTGGATGAATTAATATAATCAAAATGGCAATTCTACCTAAATTCATCTACATATCTAATGCAGTTCCAATCAAAATACCAGAGATATTCTTCACAGATCTAGAAAAGACAATCATAGAATTTGTCTGGAATCATAAAAAAGACCTCATATTACCAAAGCAATCCTGCTCAAGAAGAGTAGAGTGGGTGACATATCACTACTTGACCCCAATATATACTATAAATTTGTGATAATCAAAATGGCATGATATTGGCACAAAAACAGACAGGTGGACCAATGGAATAGAAAAGAGACCCAGGAAATAAAGCTCAAAGCTTACGGCCAACTGATTTTTGACAAAGGATACTAGTCAATCCATTGGTAAAAGGACAACCTCTTCAGTAAATGGTGCTGGAAAAACTGGGTATCCACTTGTAGAAAGATAAAACTGAACCCCCGTCTTTCACCATTAACAAAAGTCAACTCAAAATGGATCCTTTGATCTGAACCTAAGCCCTCAAACTATAAAACTACTGGTGGAATATACTGGAGAAACTCTGGGAGACATTGAGTAGGTAATGACTTTTTAAGTAAGACCCCCAAAGCACAGGTAATAATCCCTAAAATAGGAGGTGGGATTATATAAGACTAAGAAGTTTCTGCACAGCAAAGGATACAGTAACAAATGTGAATCAACAACCCTCAGAATTGGAGAATATTTTTGTAAAATATGACTCGGACAAGGGACTGATAACCAGAATACACAGGGACTCGATCTTCTTACTTAAAAAACAATGTTTAACCCAATTTAAAGATAGGAACATTATCTGAATAAAATTCTTTCTAAGGAAGACATATGAACAGCCAAAAAGTATATGATTAAATGTTCAACTTCCCTCATCATAAGGGAGATGCAGATTAAAACTACACTGAGATACCACCTAACCCCTGTCAGAATGGCAAAGATAAAAAATATACAAAGTGATAAGTGTTGGCAGGGATGTGGTGAAAGGGGAACTCTCCTACACTGTTGGTGGGAATGTAAACTGGTGCAGCCTCTGTGGAGAACAATATGGAAATTTCTAAAAGATTTACGAATAGAACTACCATTTGATCCAGCAATCCACTTCTGGGTATCTATCCAAAGGACAGGAAAATGCTCAGTCGGAAAAGCGTTTGCCCATCAATGTTTATTGCAGCATTATTCACAATTGCTAATACATGGAAGCAACCCAAATGTCCACAAATAGATGAATGGATTGAAAAAGTATGGCACATACCCTCTATGAAATAGTACTCAGCCATAATAAATAACAAGACTATCATATTTGATAGAAACTGGTCATATATGGAGGATCTGTTGCTAAGTGAAGCAAGCCAAGATATCAAAGAAAGATATTGCATGTATCCACTTAATACATACCAACTATCTGCGCTTTATGGTAGAAATCAAAATATTGGAGGGCATAAAGGCAGTGAGAATAGTTAGGGATGCTGAAGACAGTGTGCAATGGTGTGGGAGAAATAAGGGTATAGAAAAGGATAGCAAGAGAATGATTAGAAAGGCATGACATTAGTGGGACACAGAAATGGTTTATTACCTATTGATGATAACATGTATAGTATTCTCAACTGGACTGGTCTGAGAAGTATTTCATGTTGGCTAAACTCTTTTTTATAAGCAAAATAATACATAGTGATTGAATGTTTAAAAAAATAATGAGAAAAAATAATAATCTGTAAAAAATAATGAAAATCCACTGGTCTGAGAAGTATTTCATGTTGGCTAAACTCTTTTTTATAAGCAAAATAATACATAGTGATTGAATGTTTAAAAAAATAATGAGAAAAAATAATAATCTGTAAAAAATAATGAAAATCCATTTGATGATAATGATGTGGATAGTAATGTCTTTGTCTTGACTGATATGCATGGTATTCTTCTGGAAAAAAGAAATGCAATACACTGTAAAAATATATGTGATTCAATGTAATATAAACAATATTATGATAATAATAAATAAAAAAATTTTAAAAAATGGTTAAAAGAGCAGGAGGCTTGGTAGTTAAGATGTTGGACTCACAGACTCTCCAGACCCAGTAACTGTAAAATCACACTGGGCATGTATGTGTGTGCCCAAAATCCCAAGAGGAGAATGGAAGAGAAGGGATTGCGGTCTGTCCATTCCCCCTGGGTGAGGAGTGATTTCTCATTTTCCCTCTTCCTGTGTCTCTCTAACAAGTGCATGCACCCTACAGCAAAAGTCTAAACCAAAGAAACACCAGGAAAAAAATTCTTGCTTATCCTGAAACTTAGTTTGAAATATTGAGTAAACCACAGATTGGAGGCTATCTTTTTCCGATCTTCTGATATTCTTCTTTTGTTATCTCAGAATCTCATTACACTAGGCGATAAATTAGAGTGCCCTGCTCAGGGTTTTTTTTTTTTTTTTCTTTTCTTTTAAACCTTTTTAATCTCCTTGCCATGTTTCAACACTCCAATTCCAGGTTCCAGACATTGCTGCCCTAACTTGTCAGAAATGCCCTCTGTTTAAAAGTCCCTCTCAAATTTCCAAAACAATTTAGATTCAAAAAAAAAGAAAGAAAAAAAAATCTGCTGCCAAATTTCATCTTCCTTACTTTATCCCAGCTTCCCAAAAGGCAAAACAGAAAAAAAAAAAAAAGAAAACCCTCTCTCTTAAAAAAATGAAAATTTGAAAAACATCACCTATTAAAAAGATCTAAGTAGGCCTGGTTAAAAGTACAATAAAATCCTTGCATATAAATAGAGTGAGGAGGCGGACACCAAGGAGCTTAAGCCATTTTTTCCTTCCCAGCTAAGAAGTAGAGGCCCAGATCCTATTGGAAGCTATTCCAGAGTGTAAACTTCTGTGGATCAGGTCTTAGGGCTCCCCTGACTGTGAGCCAAAAGAATTCATTCTGTGCCCCACAGCAATGACCTATCCCTACAGACAATGCCTTCCTCCCCAGCTGTTTAATCACCAGCTCCTTTACTAATCCTCACAACAAAAACTTTCCAAATTCCAAATCATTAAAGCTCTCTGGGGATTAGCCCAAGTCTATGCTTCTTTGCCAAAACCTTAGTCAGCCCAGATCCAAACTCAGCTCTATGAATTTGGTGATGAGGACTGAGGAAGCAAGTCAGAATGTCCTCTGTGTCAGCAATTACAGGTGAGTTTGTCTTTGCTCCTACAAAGTAAGACCATTCTGCTGTGTCTGAGCTAGGTAAGAAGAGATGCATCTGGCTCAGAGAGTGTAAACTTGGGATTTCTTTTATTGTTAACAGACATGCTCACTTAGAGTACTGTTTATACCTTGTGAACTCTGGTCATTTGTTACAGTGGATTCTCTGTTGACATTGTTATCAGTGTTAATCATAAATTTTTAGTCTTTGGTGGTTTAGAATATAAGGGGGCTTCAAAAAGTTCATTAAAAATGTGTATTGTGTGGGCTAGCTGGTGGAGTAGAGGTTAAGGTGGCTTAATCCCACTGCAGTTTGAGTCCCAGATCCAGCAGCTTGAAAACTCACACTTGGCACATGTGCATGTGCACCCAAAATCTTAAGATGAGACTAGAAAAGAGACTACAGTGTAGCCATCCCTCCTGAGGGGGGGGGGTGATTTCTGACTTTCTGGGTCACTGTGTCTTTGGTGCATATGCACACTCTGTGGCAAAAATCTAAAAAAGCAAAGTGTATTGTGAAAACTATGCATGGGTTTCATTTGTTTTGCACCAAAATAAACCTGTACTTTCATGCCATTTTCCACAAACTATTTTTAGTCCCCTAGTAGTGTCCAGAGTAGGGCACATATACCCCAGACTGTGCACAGTATCCACTGAACTATCTGTTCATATTTATATTTATCTAAGCAAATTAAAAATCAAACTTCAGGGACCAGCAGATGGCATAATGGTTATGTCATTGGACTCCCATGAAGTCGATGGCAGTTCGAGTCCCAGACCCCGCGGCTTGAAACTCATACTGGGCATGTGTGCATGTGTGCCCAAGATCCTGAGAGGACAATGGAGGAGAAGGGATTGTGGTGTGGCCATCCTCCCTGGAGGGGTGATTTCTTGCTTTCTGTCTCTCTCTGTCTCTATGGTGAGCACATGTGCCTTACAGCAAAAAACTCTCTTAAAAAAAAATCAAACTTTATTAGTACCTATTTTTGGTGGAAGTAAATTATATCATCCATAAATAAAATTATGTACATTGAGGATATATGCTCAATACATTTTACTGATGTAAATTTTTATTATAAATTTGGCCAGATCATAGACTTAAGTGAGAGGGTTAAAAACAAAGGATTTTGAGGACAATATGGCCATGTATCTTTGTGCTTAAAGTGGTCAAGGATTTCTTGGGCAGGATGCAAAAGTAGTAACCATAAAAGAAAAAGTGTTATATTGGAGTTCATCAAAAGGAAAAAAATCTTCATCCAAGGTATCACTGAAAAACTAGCAAATACAAGCCACAGGCTGGAAAAAAATTCCAATATGTGTATCTAACAAAGGCCTTACATTCATAATATTAAAAGAACTACAAATCTGTAAGGAAAAGCCAATTAATGTTTGGCAAAAGACGTGAACAAGCATTTCACTAAAAAATATAGCTAAGTGCACAATAAACAGATTAAAAGGTATTCAATATAATTTTTTTCCTCAGGGAAATGCAATTTAAAACCAGAGTCAAATACTACTACAGATCTACCAGAATGCCTAAAATTAGACAGACTGAAAATACTAAGTGTTAGCAAGAATGTACAGCAATTTGAACTCTCTACATTTCTGGCAAGAGTATAAAATTGTGCAACCACTTTGAAAATCTATATATTAATACATACTATCAGATTCAGTAATTATACACAAAGGGATGCTCAAGAGTAGAAATTACATGTGTCCATGAAAATATATGGTTATTTACAGCAGCTTTACTCATAATAGACAAAAACTTGGAATGCCCAAATGTCCATCAAAACATAAACATACTCACAAAATGGAATACTACCTAGCAATACAAAAGAATTACTGGTACATTCAATGAAGTCTCAAAAATACTCAGTGAAAGAAACTCAGTTTAAAATAGTACCTACTATGATTCCATCTTATATAAAGGTCAAGACTAAACAAAAGTTAACCTATAACTAAATAGCAGTTAACTCTGAAGAGGTCATACTGATTGTGAAGGCACATAAGGATATGTTCCAAGGCAGCTTGAAATGTTTTATATATTCATCTGGTTGCTAATTACATTGAAATAGACTTACCTAAAAACTCATTAAAATTTGAGTTCCAGACACCAGGCGGACTGAGGCTGCAGGCCCGACCCTTCCAAATATTCACGCATCCCTACCGTTCCTCCTCCTTGGACCCCAGGTTGGTTGTCTGGGACTTCAAGGTGAACTCCCACCCCACCCCCCCCACAATCCGGATCGAGCCGGCCA
>NW_006203829.1:50958-61929 GCF_000334495.1 Tupaia belangeri chinensis | reverse complement strand
TAGAGAGCAAAAAATTGGAGGACATAAAAGCAGTGAAGGTACTTAACAAGATTAGGACAGTGTGGAATGGGGGAGGTGAGGACAAGAGGATAGAGAAAGATAGCAAGAGAACAGTAGAGAGGCAGGAGGTTAGTGAGAAACAGATATGGCTTATTACCTGTTGATGATGACATGTATAGTGTTCTCAACTAGATTGGTCTGAGAAGTATTTCATGATGGGTGAAGTCTTTTTACAAGCAAAATGCGAATTAGTGATTGACCGTTTTAAAAAATAATTAGAATAATAATAATAATGATTGGGAAAATCATAGAAAAGATATTGAATGCTGAAGCGGGGAGATTAATGTCTTTGTATTGACTGAGATGCATGACATTCCCTTTTGAAAAAGCAATGTAATACACTGTAAAGTTATATGTAATCCAATGTAATATAAAGAAGATTATGATGATAATTAAATAAATAAATAAATAAATAAATAAGAAAAAAACTCATTAAAATTCATGTATTTTATTGGATGTAAGTTGTTCCTTAATTTAAGAAAGAATTAAAAAACAAAAACTTCTGGGACTAGCAGATAGTATAAGGGTTATGTTGCTAGACTCCCACATGGCTGATCATGGTTTGAGTCTCAGACCTGGAGGCTTAAAACTCACACTGAGTACATGTGCGTGTGTGCATGCCCAAAATCCCAAGAGGAGAATGGAGGAGAAGGGATTGCAGATAGTCCTCCTCCCTGGGGAATAATTTTTCACTGTGTCTGTCCCTCTCTCCAGTATATGCACATGCTATAAAACAAAACAAAACAAAACAAAGCAAAACAAAACAAACAAACAAACAAACAACTCTTTAAAAATGCTCTTCTGTATAGGGTTAAAAGCATCCAGGAGAAACCAGAAAGTCCATAATTCCCTCCAGCAGTAAGAGAGCACTGTGTGCAAATCTTGCGAGTGAGTCTAGGAGGCTGAAAAGATCAATGTTTTTTGTATATCCCACCTAACATAAAAGCACTGTAAAGAGGACATATCCATTCACTGGCCTTCATGAACTGTGCATTAATGCTTGCAAGATATACCCAAGTTAAAACAAGAATTCATGTTAAATTCTACTAGATTACTAGAGAAGGATGGAAGTAATGTTACTTGACTTAATAAAATATTTGTCCAATCTCAACCCACTGTCGATGTGAAAACTATTCTTCAAGTTGATCAGAAATGTCTTTTTAATTTGCCAACTGAATGTAAATGAGTTACATATAGCCTTCTAGCCCAAGAGCATGTGATTAATTGTCTGGAATCTGAACCATCCTAAAGTCAGGTTCACTCAATAACTCATTGCTGGTTCCCTGAAGCCATTTATTTATAACTCATTATACAAAAAGTCAAAGATAGTTTCTAAAGAGTGCACATACCCAACATTAGTCATTTCTGACTGGAAAAGGACCAAGGTACGGAACACTCTTTAAGGAAGGAACAAAGGCAGCTTCTAAAACCTCTGGGTCTGCTTGTCCAGCTTACTAGGCACCTGTGTGCCCTCCAAAAGATGGGGACAAAGAGAGGGGCCCTTCTTTCTGTTTTCAAGAGCTAGGAGTCTGCATTCCAGTCCCAGAACATTGTTTGCCCCTGTCCAGGCTCCTTTTCACCAGCCGTGATTTTAATCTCTGGTCTTCACTTAGTTGTCTTACCAGTGAGAGAAGAAGAAAGGGAAAACAGGCATTTAACTTCCTCTCATCCTCCTGAATAACTGCTAGCAAAGCAAATAGCTCCCACTGAAATAACCTACCATTGCATACATGTATGTTGCAAAGTCAACAGCAATAATTCCTTTACTGACCCTAGGATGGATCTAACTTTAAATTAAATCGACACACTTGCTGCTGCTTTCACATACTGCTGCAAATCTAGGAAACAAGTGAGCCATTACACTGTTCCAAGCTACTGTCAAGCTCACATGGAGACTGAGAAATTTCATACCATCTCTTTTCCACTCAGCAAGATGTGTCAAATAATATAAAACAAAACTGAGTTTCTGCAATAGAAAATAAAAGTGAAAAACTATGCACCCAATTGTTTATGTGTGTTTAGTGGTGAGTAGAGACTTTTACATCAGAGATCCTTTCCTTTTGTAATGCCAGGACTGCATAAGAAAATGAAGAAATAAATGATGGGCATTTGAGTTCAAGACCTGGGAGAATCAATAAGAGCAACAGCATGGAAACCATTTTTTTCTGGTATCAAACTTTCTTTTTAGGTTAAGTCTAGATAAAAGGAAGGAACCAGATTTTCAGCTCCTGCCTCTGCTCATTTCTACTTTTCTAACCTTAAACTCAAGAATGGAGTCTGTCCCTTCTCCTATAAGGTTGACCCCTTCAGAAAGCAAATTCCATAAACCTTGGCACTGAGGCACTGAGGGTGGGTTGTTCTACACATCCAAGGTTACTCTGGTGCTTTTTCTCCTCTCCCCAAATTTTCTCCAGTCCTTTCCTAACAACCACCCCTTCTGTGATACATTCTTTCTTCCATTCCCATCTCTCTCTCCTCAGGCATTTGAACTTACCTTCCCTATCTAATTGTTCTTTCTTTCGTTCTTTATTAAGGAGGTTTTTGCTATAGGGCATGTGTAGTTGCCAGAAAGACAGGGAGAGACAGAGATAAAGAAAGCGAGGAATCACCCCTCTGGAGGTGAGGGGGATGGCCATGTCACAATCTCTTTTTCCTCCATTCTCCTCTTGGGATCTTGGGCACGCACGCACACGCGCCTGGCATGAGTTTAAGCCACTGGGTCCAGGACTTGAACCATGGTCAAATACATGGGAATTCAGCAACATAGCCGTTATGCCAACTGCTGGTCCCTTTCATTATTCTTTCCCCCCATGGTCCCCAGTCCCTCACCCTGGGTTTCCTATGGACAAATTTCACATAGCCCTACCAGAAATACCTGGCATTTAGATTCACACTAATTAAATCAGACAGACCAAGGAATGATTCTTAGGATATAAATAGCAGAAGATCAGAAGTACTACATAATCTGGCTACATGTGCCTTTTACATCTCATTTCCCACAACCTCCCACCCCCTACACAAACACCCAAAATTTCTACCAAAATTTCTATCCTTCAGAGAGGTCAAGGTCAACCTTACCTCAGAATCTTTGTACTTGCTGTTCTCTCTGCTGAGATCATTCTTCTTCTCTTACAGATTCTTATGTAGGTCTTTTCATCATCCAGGTGTCAGATCAAATTTTGCCTCATCTGAGAGATTAGCTACCCCCAACCCCTCTAGCCAATAGTGAGGACATGAGAAAAGGGCAAATATCAGATGGACTTATCCCTTTCCTCTATATTCCCCTAACCTAAATACCAATATAAAGTGGATTCCTTCTCTTTCTCCCTTACCCTGAACCTCATCACTTTCCATCACATTACCTGTTCTATTTCATTCACAGAAAACATCACCATTTTTCATCATCTCTTTCATCTCTACATATATTTCCCTTCTGTCAGGATACATACATTATAGTAAGGGAGACAGGTTTGTTGTTGTTTTTTTAATATTTTTGCCATAGAGCATGCACACTTGCCAGGGAGAGAGAGGGAAAGTGAGAAATAAACCCCCAGAGAGGATGGCCACACTGCAATCCCTTCTCTTCCGTTCTCCGCTTGGGACTTTGATCATATACAAACACGAACCCAGCATGTTTTCCCAGATGGCAGGTCTATCACTGGCATCTAGCCAAACAAATACTCGTACTGAACACAAAGTTGTTTCTCAATAAATATTTCTTGAAACTAGAAGGGATCTCAGGATATTGTTATATTTATTTGCCTGATTCTGGACAAGTAACATTATTTTCCCTTTTTTGATCTTGTAACTGGGATGTTACTTGACTTGCCCAAGGTAGAGCATCTACTAGATTTAAAATATTTTCATCTGTGAGTTTGTGACAAAACCTTTTTGTTTTTTTCTATGGGTATATTTCTATTCATAATACCTAACTAGAAGTACAAAGAGTTTGTGGCAAAGGGCATTTTAGCTTTTTAAAAATTATTTTATTTTTATATTGTTATTATTATTATTAACTTGCTATAGTCATCAGAGAGATAGAGATGAGAGAGAGAGAAAGCAAGCCACCAAGTCTAGGACTCGAACCATGGTCAACCATGTGGGAGTCCAACACCCTAACCACCATGCCACCAGCTAGCTTCCACTTTAGCTTTTCTTTTTAGAGCACTGTTATTATTGGCTGAGACTATTCCAGAATAGTTATACTTTGAGCTAAATATCTCCTGTTTCTCATGAGGTTTCCAGAGGTGCACGTCACAGTCTGAATTTGGTGGGAGGAATGAAGCCTTTAAGGAAACTTAGGTACATGGCAATAATACCTTGCATTCAGATATGATTCTTCTTAGCTTTAACATGATCAGTCTTAGGAAGTTAATTTAAAACACACACAAGGTTTCACAAACAGACCAGGAACACTGAGAGATTTAACTGCTCCCAGCATTGGGGATTTTGAAGAAACATCTACTTTCCTGTGTACAAACATTACAACAGGCTCTTTCAGTCTACCATCCCTCAAACATTTAAGAGCAAATCCAGATGATGGGCATAAACCAGATTCTAATTTGATTTAGTGCATAGTTAACGAGTTCCCTCAGACCCCTAAAAAGGTATGTGTGGGTAGGGGGTGGGAGAATACTACCAATGTCTGAGTGAGAGCACACCCTGACCCAATTTCACATTACTATAGTTCCTTCCTTAAAAGTCATTTGTTCAGTTGGTTCAGTGTTTTATACTTTTGTGATTCAGCATCTCTATCTTTGTGAGGCTTGACATATAAACAAATGCATAAGTCAGAAAAAAAAAAATCCTTGGTCAAGCAAAGCTTCCTGATTTGGGATTTGGAAAATATGGCCACCATAATATAGCAAAAAGAAAAAGTAAGTTTAAATGTCCGTAGTGTACATTCAACACTAATGGACAATAAGTGATAAATATTTGTCAGGTCTGATTCAGATTACCTGTGGCTGCTGTGAATTATATGGAATTACACAGAGTTTAATGGTTCTTTGGCAATTTGCCTTGGCTCAGGGCCAAAGCAGCTAGTGCTTCAATCAAACTGTTCTCCCCTCTCCCACCCCAAACCTATTTCTATTTCTAAGTCTTGAGTGTATCTGTGATGAAGTCTTCAATGACACTCTCATACAAACGAGAAAGGCATTTTTTTTTGCTCTCTCTCTCTCTCTCTCTCTCTCTCTGCATCTCTTTCTCTTCCTTCTTCTTTATGGCTGTGTATATTAACTGCTCCTATAGCTCTGCTGAGACAAACTGCTTAGCTAGTGTTTATGAAGAGAAGTGCTTGTAAAGTTTGATTAAAACAGAGGAGGCAATGGTGAAAAGATAAGAACAGGACAAATATTTGTTGGCCCTATCCCTTTCTTCTACAGTGCCATTAGCTAGATCCAATTCATCCTGACTAGCATGGGACCTGGACCCACCTTTCAGTGTCATGTAAGACAGCAGCTGTCGTGTACCACACAAACAATTCAGGAATGCATACCATCAAAAGCAGGTTACCTGCCTGAAAGAGAATCTCACCAGGTAGCAAGCTAGTCTCCTCTTAGGCACCCAACTAGTCCTGAGACTAGGATTCCGCCACCAATTGCTGGCATCACTTTCATAGAGTTGGGACAGTGGTAAAAGGCCAAGTACACAAAGGTCAGAAAAGCCCTCTGCAAACTTGCAAAAAGAAAAAAGCCATGCACAATTGCGAAGTGTGGTTGTGGTTGTTCTGTGGATAGCAAACATTCTGGGTCCAAGCTCTTTCATCAATCCCTGTTCACTCCTATCTTTGCCAACTATTCTAAGACCTCCAGTGCTGGCATTTCCTGCTCTTTGGTGAAGGCAACTTTTAGGCCCTTTGTCCAACTGATTCCAAAGTCACATTTATTGGCTGTACTACAGAGAAAGATCACTTTAAGAGACTAGCTGCTGTAGAACCAGCAGAAGGGCAGAAACCACAGGATTCCTACTCTGCATTGATTACCACTAACTCATTTCAGCTGCTAAGAGGAGGCCCTGTTGGGGAATCTGGGAGAGGAAATAGGTTCCATGTACAGCCCACTTTAAGTTGCTCACAATTAAGTGTTTGAAAATAGTCTCTACTAAACATTTAGTTTGCCCATTAGCAAAAGCTATAAAGCTTTAGGCTTTGCTGCACTGTTAACCCAGACTGCCTAAGCTGCTTCCCTATGGCAAAGAAGATTAAATGGTTGGCAAGTCAGATAGAAGAAGGAAGGATAAAGGCGCTCTGAGGATGGTTAAAACTGGACCTAGGAAGGATATGACCTCTAAGCACATAAAGAACATAGAGGGTGAGGACCAGCTATTCTCAATTTTTATTGAATATAGAGCAAGGGAAAAGAAATAAATTGCAAGAAGAGGGGCTGATGTTAGCAAGAAGAAATAACTTCCTGTCAGGAAAAATAAGTAAATATTAGAAAGAGTGGACAATCAATGAAGGTTGTAGAATTTTCTTCTTTGGAGCGGCTCTTCTATCTGGGCTATTTCTAAATGTTCCTTCCAGAGGGCAGGATTAGGAGGAAATAGAGGCAACCAGACATCCAATTTAGTCCATCTCAACACGCAGGATCTCTTATTTGTAATATTTCAGAATGTGTAATAGGGATAATCGAGACAATTGAAAAGAAAGAAGTAACACAGAGCATGCTGTTGATTTCAAATGTTTAGATTTACCCCAACTTTCTAGTCCTCTCTGTGAGGTAGCTTTTGCCCTGGCCCCACAATCTCAAGAAAGAAAGCAAAGACTTAACTTTTTGGCTCCCCAGGGCTCCTAGGCCATGCATGTAGGAACAATATTTTCTGAGCCCCAAAGCAGAACATGGCCTGACAATTATTTTTATGGGGACAAGGGGATATAATAAGTGAAGTCAGAGCAGTCCCAGGAATCCCAGATGTATGGTCTCCACAGCCACATAGTATGTCTTTCTGAGGGTCCCAACACAGGAGGGAGTTAAGTAAAACTATGTCATGTAATTTGGGCCCTAGGTTCTTTCCTTGTCAGAAGCAAGATCAGTTAGGTCTTTTGAAAGCTAGGGTCATAATGAGCCCAGTGCAAAGTGAAATTCCGGCTGTGTGGGTTGAAAAAAGTAGTCTCTGTGTCTTCACTCATATCCTCCCACTCAAAAACATAGCAGGAGTCATGGTCATTCCCTCTGAACCACACATAACATCATATATTATAGTGGTTTGGCACAAGGAATTCCCTCCTTCCTACAGTGGTTCTCAAAATGTGGTTACTGGATCACAGCAGCATCAGCATCTTCTGGGAGCTTGTTAGAAATGCAAATTCGCAGGATCCATCTTAGGTCTACTAAATCACAAATTCCAATGGTGGGGCCATCAATCTGTATTTTAATCTACCCAGGTGGTTCTGATGATAGCTAAAGCATACAAATCCCTGAATTAGAAGTTCTGAAGATGCTCACATTGACAATCAGCAAAAGTACCATTAACCAAAAGGAACCAACATACAGGTATGTTTACTAGGGACAGGCACTAGCCCATCAGTGTTGCTGCCAATTCAGCTTCTAATGTCTCTCATCATTCCTGGATCATGGAATAGTCTGACTCTTACTACATACCAAATTATTCAAAGCCTGGATTTCAAAAGGCACATGCACATTCCTTTGAGTGTTTGATGAATATTTCAGCCCTTAGCCTTCATCTGAGTTTCAATGAGCTGACTAGAGCTCTGAAGGCCAAGCCAGGATTATGTACAGCAGCTTTATTTTTTACTTTTACATCAAAGAAAGAGCCCCTGCTAAAAAGAACAGCCACTTAATACTAGCTCTTATCCCTTACTAATATTAAATTACAATAAAATAAAACAAATTATAGACACAAGAATGTAAGGGTCTTTGTTGAACACCATGTATAAAATAATATCCCTGATTTGATTGTCTTACAGTGCATGCAAGCTTTGAAAAACCATGTTGTATGACATACAGATCTATGCCAATTAAATGTAAATTAAAGAAAAAAGAAAAATGTAAAATAAAAAGGAAATACAAAAATAAAACAAATTATTCACTGTTTCACCTCAGTTTAAATCTATAAAGCAATTGCTGCAATTAATGAATGGACAATCTTTCACAAATGTTTGCTTAAAAGGAGACAAAATGCTTCCAGCTGAAACTTATCAAAGTGAAGGGCACTGAGAACCAAATCTTGTTATATACCACCTGGTTCTCCTTCAAAGCATCAGTCAATGAAAGGACAAAGATATCAAAGCAGCCTCCCAGTTAGAATCATTAACTTATGGCTAACTTTGCTTATGCTATGACTCATTAACTTATGCTAACAGAGCTGCTGGTTCAATTAGGAAAGTGACACAACATGGTTAAAAAGAACATGCATGGGGGAAATTTCTGGCATGAGGAAAATTTCTCCCTTTTTTTTTTTTAATTTTTTCTCTTATGAGAGTAAAAGACAGAGAAAGGAGAATGAGAGAAAAAAGTACCCTTAATAGGGTCTCACACTGCAATCCACCCCCTACCCCCACCCCCAGCCTTCCCAGCTAGCCAGAATCATGGGCATGTGCACCTGGCCTGCTCAAGTTGAGAGAGAAACCAAATCCATGATCTTCCACATGGATTGAGCATCACTTGAGCAGCATGTTACCACTGTGCCACTGAGCCAGCCTTAATGTTCTACATATCGACAATGATTAGGGATACAAAGAGGTGTGGTGTGTCAAAATCACCCAATGGTATACTTACAATTTGTGTATTTTATGGCCTGTAAATTTTTCCTCAAAATAAAAAGCAAAACCATAAACAAAAATTGACCTCTAGTGAAATATGTGATGAAATCTTTTGGGGGACCTGTACTGATCTCAATTTATTCTGAAATATATCAAAAAATAATAGGGATTGGTATATGAATAGAAGAAATCAATAGATGAATAGATATGTGAGAAAGAAACTGTAACCAGCAGTTAGCGTAATGGCTATTTTGCTGGACTCCCATGTATTCGACCACGGTTCGAGTCCTAGACCCGGCAGCTTAAACTTACGCTGAGCACGTGTGTGATAAATGTGATGCTTTCCTTCCCTGCCACTTCCCTGATTTTCCAGTTAAAAAAAGGGAGGGACCAGCAGTTTGTGTAATGGCTATGTTACTGAACTCCCATGTAGCCGACCGCAGTTCAAGTCCCGAACCCGGTGACTTAAACTCACGCTGGGCGCGTGTGCGTGTGTGCCCAAGATCCTGAGAAGAGAATGGAGGAGATGGAATTCTGACCTGGCCATCATTCCTGAGGGGGCGATTTCTTGCTTTCTGTCTCTCTGTCTCTCTCTGTGGTTCTGGGGAGTGAACGAGCCCTATAGCAAAAACCTCTCCAATAAAAAAAAAGGAAACATTCACATGAATAGGCCTCACAGGAGAATGGAGGAGAAGGGATTGCAGTGTGGCCATCCCCCCTGGGGGGTGATTTTTCGCTTTCTGTCTCTCTGTCTCTCTGTCTGTCTGGTGAGCGCACGCACCCTGTAGCAAAAAAAAGAAAAAAGAAAAAAAGAAAAAAAACCTCTCCTGAAAGAAAGTGTAGTAAAATGTTAATTATTGAATCTAGGTGATGGCTATAGGAGTTTTTTGTTTTGTAATTTGCTAGAGGGAACATGCACTCCCTGGAGAGAGGGTTGAGGACAGGGTGAGAAAGCACCATCCATGGGGTCATGCAGCAATCCCTTTTACATTCTCCTCTCAGGATTCTGGGCATGCACGCTCATGCACCCAATTTGTTTTTCAAGCCACCAAGTCCAGGACTTGAACTGCACAGTCAGTCATGTGAAATCTAGTCACCTTCACCACCATGCCACTGGCTAGCCCAGCTATATGAATATTTAATACACCATCCTTTCAACTTTTCTCTATATGAAATTTCTGTTATGTCAGAAACACATACAGCTAAGCAAAATAAATACTGAATTAAATTGTCAGGCAGACCTTTTATTAATTTATTCATTCCTCAAACGGTATAGATGAGCTGAGAATTTACTATGTTCTATGCCCTAGTTTAGATACTGACTTTGCTTTTAAAAAAAGAAAAGGGGCCAGGGACAAGCAGTTAGCGTAATGGCTATGTCGCTGAACTCCCACGTAGTCGACCGCGGTTCATGTCCCCTACCCGGTGGCTTAAACTCACACCGGGCGCGTGTGCATGCGTGCCCAAGATCCCAAGAGGAGAATGGAGGAGAAGGGATTGTGGTGTGGCCATCCCCCCTGGGGGGTTATTCCCTGCTTTCTGTCTCTCTGTCTGGCGAGCGCACACACCCTATAGCAAAAACCTCTCCAAAAAAAATAAAAAAAAATAAAAAAGAAAAGGGCCCAACAGATGCCATGGTGGTTAAGGGTACTGGACTCTCACATGGCCTACCACAGTTCTGGTGACTTGCATTCTCTCTCTCTCTCGTGATCTGATCCTATCTGGTCAAATTAAAAAATAAATAAATGAGTAAAGTTAAAATAATTCTTTTAAAAATTAAAATTAAAAGCATTAGATAAAAAACTGTAATGTAATGCATTAGGTAGAAATAGGTATTTCTGTGACTGGCAGGTGGCATGGTGGTTAAAGGCACTGGATTCCCACATGGTCAACCATGGTTCAAGTCCTGGACCTGGTGTCTTGCTTTTTTGCTTTCCCTTTCTCTCTCTCTCTCTCTGTCTCTGGACAAATTGAAAAATAATAATAACAAATGGAATTAAATAAATAATTCTTTTTAAAAAAGAAATTGGTGTATGTGTAGTACTCAGATATTTCAGCTGACTCCCTGACATTCAACCCAAGTTTTGGTTTGTAAACTCCCCTTTACAACCTAAAAACTAGAAAGAAACTTTCTGAAAGGAATGCAAAGCAAAATATTTTCTTTCTTCTTCTTCTTCTTTTTTTTTTTT
>NW_006203829.1:43557-47019 GCF_000334495.1 Tupaia belangeri chinensis | reverse complement strand
CCCCCTGGGGGGTGATTTTTCGCTTTCTGTCTCTCTGTCTCTCTGTCTGTCTGGTGAGCGCACGCACCCTGTAGCAAAAAAAAGAAAAAAGAAAAAAAGAAAAAAAACCTCTCCTGAAAGAAAGTGTAGTAAAATGTTAATTATTGAATCTAGGTGATGGCTATAGGAGTTTTTTGTTTTGTAATTTGCTAGAGGGGACATGCACTGAGGACAGGGTGAGAAAGCACCATCCATGGGGTCATGCAGCAATCCCTTTTACATTCTCCTCTCAGGATTCTGGGCATGCACGCTCATGCACCCAATTTGTTTTTCAAGCCACCAAGTCCAGGACTTGAACTGCACAGTCAGTCATGTGAAATCTAGTCACCTTCACCACCATGCCACTGGCTAGCCCAGCTATATGAATATTTAATACACCATCCTTTCAACTTTTCTCTATATGAAATTTCTGTTATGTCAGAAATAAATACAGCTAAGCAAAATAAATACTGAATTAAATTGTCAGGCAGACCTTTTATTAATTTATTCATTCCTCAAACGGTATAGATGAGCTGAGAATTTACTATGTTCTATGCCCTAGTTTAGATACTGACTTTGCTTTTAAAAAAAGAAAAGGGGCCAGGGACAAGCAGTTAGCGTAATGGCTATGTCGCTGAACTCCCACGTAGTCGACCGCGGTTCATGTCCCCTACCCGGTGGCTTAAACTCACACCGGGCGCGTGTGCATGCGTGCCCAAGATCCCAAGAGGAGAATGGAGGAGAAGGGATTGTGGTGTGGCCATCCCCCCTGGGGGGTTATTCCCTGCTTTCTGTCTCTCTGTCTGGCGAGCGCACACACCCTATAGCAAAAACCTCTCCAAAAAAAATAAAAAAAAATAAAAAAGAAAAGGGCCCAACAGATGCCATGGTGGTTAAGGGTACTGGACTCTCACATGGCCTACCACAGTTCTGGTGACTTGCATTCTCTCTCTCTCTCGTGATCTGATCCTATCTGGTCAAATTAAAAAATAAATAAATGAGTAAAGTTAAAATAATTCTTTTAAAAATTAAAATTAAAAGCATTAGATAAAAAACTGTAATGTAATGCATTAGGTAGAAATAGGTATTTCTGTGACTGGCAGGTGGCATGGTGGTTAAAGGCACTGGATTCCCACATGGTCAACCATGGTTCAAGTCCTGGACCTGGTGTCTTGCTTTTTTGCTTTCCCTTTCTCTCTCTCTCTCTCTGTCTCTGGACAAATTGAAAAATAATAATAACAAATGGAATTAAATAAATAATTCTTTTTAAAAAAGAAATTGGTGTATGTGTAGTACTCAGATATTTCAGCTGACTCCCTGACATTCAACCCAAGTTTTGGTTTGTAAACTCCCCTTTACAACCTAAAAACTAGAAAGAAACTTTCTGAAAGGAATGCAAAGCAAAATATTTTCTTTCTTCTTCTTCTTCTTTTTTTTTTTTGAGAGAGTTTTGCTATTAGGGCACGTGCACTCACCAGAGAGACAGAGACAGAGAGACAGAAAGCTCCTCAATTCCTTCCCCTCTTGTCACCTCCTGGGATTTTGGGCACACGCACATGCACCCAGCTTGAGTTTCAAGCTCCCAGGTCCAAGACTCGAACCATGGTTGACTACATGAGAGTTCAGCAACATAATCATTATACCATCTGCTGGCTCCACAAAGCAAAATTTAAGTTAAAGAGTAAAGCTAGGGGTTAGTCTAAGGTAGTTCTGCCCATATCAATTTGAGCCCATGATCAAAAACTTGATGGTTAACACACTCTCTTATGTTTCCCATAGCTCTGGAATCTATTTCAGCTCTGGGTGATTTCAACAAAAAAAGGGCACCCTATCATTTGGAAATAATGATCAATACTTGCTGGTGTCCTTTTCAGTTCATTTTCTAAAAATATTCTTTCAGCACTCTTCTCCTTAATGCAGATCCCATCATTCACTAATTGGTGTGAGAGAGATGAAATATTCTGTTTTTCAAAGCTAGGCCCAGCTCCTATCTGCAAGTGGCTGCCTCTGGCTTTTTTAAGTCCTCCGGGCTGGTTCAGAGCAACAGGGAGGATGGCTGTGTCCCCCAGGAAAACACTGCCAGACTCTGAGCCTGAGGAAGCAGCTTGAGATAGGTAGGTAGGTAGGTACCTGCCTCAGGAGCTAAGAAACCACAGAGCATGCCAAAGAGCAAAAACTTGGGCCTAAGAACCTGTCCTCGAGGAGCTTTATGAGCATGTTAAACAGCAGAGCCCTTTGTAGCACAGGAATTCATGCACCCAAAGCCCAGCAGATGTTTTAGTGGTCAAATTCTAACAGACTATAATTAAGGAATCTTAGGAGTCAGAGAACCTTGGACAGCAAAGATATCTATTGTATATGAGGGTATCGTGACAAGCAAGGCATTGTCACTGGACCTTTGCATCTAACCCTGAAATTTAGTTCACAAACTAGATTCTACAGACTGGCCATATACTGTCCTCACAGCACCACCAGTAGGCTTTGTGCAATTTAGGAAATGATAGAGTTGATGAAAATAACACTTGAAAAAAATGAAAAGATTGGTTATGTTTGAAGAATATTTGATTTTAAAAAGTACTTTAACTCTGTATAACTATAATTTTAATGTGCAGTATGTTAAGTTAGCAATATAAGATGGGGGTTGTAAATATTAATGATAATATATGAGAAACTATAGTCAAATAATCCTTTTCTGAAAAAGTTGATAGAGATGCCCCAAGTTATTAGGGGCCCAATCTTCTGCAGTTGCCAGAGGACATGAATAAAATCACAAAACGACTTTGGAGGCTACTATTTTATCAGTGAGGGTTGGTGTTCAGTGACATTTTGAAACTACTACGTAGACTTACTTTTTAGACACTTATTAGAAGCTCTAGGAACCATGTGCTGGTTAACCACAGCAGATGAAGAGAAAGGAAAAATGATTCAGTCACCTTATTGTTTACTTATTGTTTTCTATAGACTCTATAGTTTGTCCCTAAAGTACAAAATATATATATGTGTATATATATATATATATATATGCTTTATAAGTTCTTGACATTCCCCCAACCCCTTCTCTGTGTAACCTGGATAGGTTAGTAACACTTGTGTACTCCCAGAGCACTCTGCATACACTACTACTCTTAAGTTCACTTACCAAATTGTACTAAAGTTGTCTGTTCATAGGTCTGTCTCCTCCACTCTACTAGCACTTCCTGGGCTCAGGGACTAGTTTTAGTTTTATTTTTATTTTTTTATATCTCTGTCACCAGCACTATGGGTACTTAGAAGATACATGCTATTGACAGACCTAGCAGCAGACCTCTGGCCAGCAAGGGATCCTGAGGCAGGGACATTGCTGCTCCCTCACCTTACCTGCAGACCCCCAGCACAAGCGCCCACCCCCTAGCCTCTCCTGTCCCCAGCAGCAGGCCATAGACTCTGTGGCAGGCCCCTCGGCCC
>NW_006203829.1:42299-43543 GCF_000334495.1 Tupaia belangeri chinensis | reverse complement strand
CAGCTCCCCTGCAGACACCCAGCCAAAGTGCCCACCCCCTAGGTAGGTGGCTAGTACTTTTCTGCTTTTGATGTTTCAGCTTCTTATTCTCTTGTTAATTTCCTGGTCTTCCTCCTTCCACAGCCTCTCCTGTCCCCAGCAGCAGGCCACAGACCCAGCAGCAGGTCTCTGGCGAAATCCCCTGCTGGGCTAATGCTGGGCATGCAACATTTTCTTTATTCTTGTATGTGTTTTTTTTATTTGTTTTTTTCTTGTGTTGTTTCACCTAATACTTTTCCTCTTCATCTTCCACCCTTCCAAAAGGACTAGACAGGTCTATAATCAGATATCTGAAATCCCCTAACAACATAACTTTCTCTAGGATCTTCCCTTGTACTGAGCCACCTGAGAAAAAGGAGATATTGCTTTTCAGACACCTCAGTAGAGTACCCTTCTTGATACCACATTGGTAAAAACAATAGAAGAGAGACTTCGGCAAACATTAATTTGCAGCAAAAGGGAAAGACACTTACTCCTAGTCGGAGAAACGTTCCCACAAGAGATATTCAACACTTTGAATACATCTTCCAATGGCTAGAAGTAGAAGAAGAGCCTCAGGTATGAATAAACAAGGAAATACGTCTCCATCAAAGGTACATAATAACTTCCCTCCATCTTTTGTGCTAATGGACAATGTTACCAAAATGTCAGACAAAGAATTTTGAACATTTATGGTGAACAAATATTTTTAGTTGGAACAGAAAAAAGACAACGAACTACAGGAGATGAGGCAGTCATTCCAAGATATGAAAGAAGAAATGGACACTCTGAGTAAGAACCAGATGGAGCTATTAGAGATAAAGTCTGGAATAGAAGAAATCAAAAACTCCCTTGAAGGTATTAAAAGTCGATTACACCATGCTGAAGATCGGATCTCTGATGTAGAAGATAAAACTTCTGACCTAGAAAAAAACAGCAAAAAGATAGAGAAAATAATAATAAAAAAAAAACACGAGGATAATATACGAGAAATACTAAACTCCATAAAACGACCAAATATCAGAATAACTGGCATCCCAGAAGGTGAAGAAACTAATAACAGCACGGAAAATCTATTCAATGAAATCCTGGAAGAAAATTTCCCAAGTCTAGAGAATCACTCAAGCATCAAGACCCAAGAAATACAAAGGACCCCAGTTAGAATCAACCCCAGAAGATCTTCCCCAAGGCACATCTTAGCCAGACTATCCAAGACCACAGATAAG
>NW_006203829.1:37921-40407 GCF_000334495.1 Tupaia belangeri chinensis | reverse complement strand
AAAAACATATGGTCATATCAATTGATGCAGAAAAAGCATTGATAAGATACAATATCCCTTCATGATCAAGATGCACAGCTAAAGTGGCATACAAGGGTCATTTCTAAACAAAATAAAAGCTATCTATGAAAAACCCATCGCGAACATCACCCTGAATGGAGAAAAGCTGAAAGCTTTCCCACTAAAGATGGGTACAAGATAAGGATGCCCACTTTCTCCACTCTTTTTCAATATAGTACTGGAAGTCCTCACCAACACAATCAGAAAAGAGAAAAAAATTAAAGGCATCCAAATAGGAAAAGAAGAGGTGAAACTCTCTTATTCGCAGATGACATGATTGTGTACATAGAAGACCCAATGACTTCCATGAAAAAATTTCTGGAAGTAATGCACAAATACAGTAAAGTTGCAGGATACACAATTAATATACAAAAATCAATAGTGTTTCTATATACAAACAACAGGCAGATGGAGATAGAACTGAAAAAAGTTATTCCATTTACCATAGCCACTAAAAGTATAAGATACTTAAGGATAAATCTAACCAAAGAAGTTAAAGACCTCCACAAGGAAAACTATGAGAAGATTAAGAAATTGAAAATGACACAAAAAAGTGGAAAGACATCCCATGTTCCTGGATTGGAAGAATTAATATAACCAAAATGGCAATTCTACCCAAATTAATCTACCTATTTAATGCAATGCCAATCAAATTACCAGACACATTCTTCACAGATTTAGAAAAGACAATTATAAAATTCGTCTGGAATAATAAAAGACCCCAGATTGCCAAAGCAATTCTACAAAAGAGTGGAGTGGGCAGCATCTCACTCCCTCACCCAAAAATATACTACAAAGCTGTGGTAATCAAAACAGCATGGTATTGGCACAGGAACAGACATGTGCACCAATGGAACAGAATTGAGTCCACAGGAATAAATCCCCACTCACACCAGTAACATGTACATTCATGTCCAGGATCCCAAGAGGAAAATGGAGGAGAAAGGATTGCTACATGGTCATCCCCTTGGAGGGTGATGGATCACTTTCCTCTCTCTCTTTCTCTGGTGAGTGCATGTACCCTATGGCAAAAACTTAAAATAATAATTATAATAAATTAATTAGAAAACTAAAAGATCACAAAGGTATATGGCACTTTATGTGGCTTACCAAATGTTTTTACATTACTTCACATGATCCTCACAACCACTTTCAGGAAACAAGTCAGATATTTTAACTGCCATTTGACTTAAAGAAGATAATTGACTTGCCCAAGGCCACACAAGTAATATGAACTCAATGGGCACTCTTTTTTTTTTTTTTTTTAGGGGTTTTTGTTATAGGGGTGGGGGGGGGGAGGTTTTTTACTATGGGGCATGTGCGCTTGCCAGAAAGAGAGAGACAGAAAGAGAGAAATCACCCCCCAGGGGGGATGGCCGTGCCATAATCCTTTCTCCTCCATTCTCCTCTCAGGATCTTGGGCACGCATGCATACGTGCCTGGCGTGAGTTTAAGCCACCAGGTCTGGGACTCGATCTGCGGTCGACTACATGGGAGTTCAGCGACATAGCCATTATGCTAACTGCTGGTCCCCTCAATGGGCACTCTTTATCTACCTAGTTTTTGCAGCACCCATGGTACTCTTCTGTCCATAAAAATTAAACTGAGAAAGTCTGACATCTACATGGTTTTATAGACTTACTAGTTATTAAATTCCTCTCTTGAGCTGGACAAGAATGAGGTAATGATTTACCCTAGTACCCACTGACCATAATTATGAACAACCGAATAAACCAATCTTGAGGAATGCTCTTTCCCCGGATTTACTGTTATGTGAAATAATAAATATCCTACTTGTTTATGCCAGTGATAGAGTTTGAATTTCAATTACTTGCATCCCAAGTCATACCTAATATATGAGGCGTACTTCCCAAGGGAGACTAAATTTCTTGAAGGGCCCAGCCATTCTTCCAGTCTGGCTTTCTTTATAGTATTTATATCTTGGCTCACAGTTTGGCAGACTATTCTCATGGGGGTAGGGAGGATGGATCTCAGAGAAAGGGTGTCAGACAGGTTTCTGAAACAAAACTTCTTGCTGAAGGGATAATCAGTTACAAAATCATGTTAAGTGGTACAGCAGACGCTGGCAACTAAATCAGAAGAGATGTTTCCTACCTCAGTCCCACAAGCTGATGTCTCTCCTGGCAGTTCTAGGGAGTAAGGGGTAAGAAAATTTATATTATGTCCAACAGATAGTCCTTAGGCTCACTTCCAAGGACTGTAAGCCAAACCTCCCCAGAAGGCATCAGTCTTCAATTACTCACATTAGGGCAGCAGTTTTCACTCCCAAAGGACTTTCCAGCACTGTGGGTAAGAAGTTTCAGAGAGATGACTTTATGTCTCAGTTCTATTGAACATTCATTGTGTGGCTGAGACACACTCTTGGAACATTTCCACTTCCTTAGTAAAGAATGGAAATAGTGCTT
>NW_006203829.1:33237-37890 GCF_000334495.1 Tupaia belangeri chinensis | reverse complement strand
TTCCCTCCCTTCCAAGGATACTGTAAATGTGATTCATGAGGTCTGTATGAAGACCAGAAAAATGTCTTGTACCAGTTTTAGATCTGAACCCTGAAGGTGTTTACAGGATTACATAACAGAATTTACTGGCATCAAACATGTACTGAGTGTCCATTATGTGCTGGATTCTGAGCTGGGCTCTGGGACTACGTTGATGAGGAAACCACTGTTCCTACTCTCAAGGAGTTTCCAGAACAGGGAGAAACAGATATATGAATCCAGACACAAAATAGGAGAATTTTAATGTTGTTGACATCTGTTGGGAAAAGTGAGAGATGAAGCTGTAAAGATGGTCTGGAATGAGTTGAATCATGAATACAGAGGTAATCCTTATTCAAAAGCCAGTACAGCAAGAGCACCAACCAAGCAGAATGAATGCAGGCCTTGCATGGAACAGTGACCTAGAGGCTCCCTGCTGTGTTTGACACTAACCCTTTAGTGGCTGAGCCCAGGGGTGGGGAGCAGGGCAGCTAGGGCAGCAAGAGGGGATCTCAAAGGAGCTCAGAGTAACAGCTGGTATCAAAGTATTCCACAATTTTAGTAAGAAATGTTATAGCAGTGCATACCAGTCCTGTAATTCATGTAAATAAGCATTAATGTTACCTTGTGGGCAACAGTAGCCCAGGAATGTAACCACATGAGCACTTTAGCAGCAGTATATAGGGTGAACTGGATTGGGAAAGCATGAATTTAGGGAAACAAGAAGGCTTTGTAATACACCAAGGAAGATGGATGATAGCCTGAGTTGTAGTAACAAGGCATGTATTTCCATAAGCAGACCCAAAGATACTTGCAAAAGTCCCCATGTCTACAGAACACCTTTGTTCCTAAGAGTTCTCTAGTCTTTTTGCTCTCATAGCTCCAATTTCCCAGTCCAATGCAAACTTAAACTTATATTCATTTTCCCCCTTCCCCCCCCACATGATATATGCTTGTATGACAGATCCTGTTTTGGTATGTATACTCACCTAGAGTCTGGCAGGCTGTAATTATGGCAGGTAAGAAGTCTTATCCCCCCCCCCAAAAAAAAACCCCAAAATTCAAATATTGTGTTCATCTTATTCTCAGCTGCAGGAGAGTGGTTACAATATGAACACCTGACTTCCTAATTCCTCCCTATGTTTTGGATAATCCTCTCTACTTTTCTAAGCACAGTCACATAATTATCTCATTTTTTCCCCTTAACAGTGGTCTTAGGAGGTCAGTAAGGATGATATTTAGCTCCAATGTATAAATGGGAAAACTGAGGTTCAGAGAGAAGGGATTTGCCTAAGGTCACACACAAGGACTAGAATATCTTTCGTCTCTTGGTCCCATGTTACTCTTAACCTTCCATATGGTCTTCTTCTTCTTTTTTTTAAAAAAACTTTTGCCATAGGGCATGCACACTTGCCAGAAAGACACAGAAGGAGACAGAGAGAGAGTAAGTGAGAAATCATCTCCCAGGGAGGATGGCCATGCTGCAATCCCTTCTCTTTCATTCTCCTCTTGGAATTTTAGGCATGCATGCACATGCATCCAGTGTGTTTTTCAGGAAGCCAGGTTCAGGATTTGAAACATGGAGTCAGCCACATGGGATTCTGTGCCTTAATCACCATGCCACCTGCATGCCCCATATGGCCTTTTTTTAAAAAGTTTTATTTTGTATTCTTTAAAAGTTTTTGCCACAGGGCATGTGGACTTGCCAAAGAGAGACAGTGAGAAGGAGTGAGAAATCACCCCTCAAGAAGGATGACCATTTCATAATCCCGTCTCCTCCATTCTCTCAGGATTTTGGGCATGCAAACACACATGCCCAGCATAATTTTCAAGCTACCATGTCTGGGACTTGAACCGCTGTTGGCCATGTGAGAGTTCAGCATCCCAACCACCATGCCACTTGTTGGCACCCCCTTATGGTCTTCTTAAGACATAACTTTAGATAATTGTTTCTCCAACCTCCTATGAATGGACACTAATTCTAACCATTCTAAGGGAATACTGTGGATGATTCAGAGTAGGCAATCATTATTTCTAAGCTATTGCTCAGGTCTCACCATCCCCTCTAGGAAATTTGCTCTAGTGACTCCAATTCAGTAAGCTCCACCTTTCTCCTTTGAATTATTTACTCTCTGTATGAATGCATCAGTGCCTTAGTCTTTCCTTTTGTGTTCAGATTACTCCATCTGTGATTTCTTGTTCATTGGCTTCTCCTTTTCTTCCCTGCTTAGTACAAGGCTGGGCACACAAGGGAACATTTAATTAAAGTATTGTTAATAGATGGCTTTATCCATCAAAACCTAACTCTGGCATCAAAATGCCTGCAATTACCAGCTTACAATAAAGCACTCTGGATATATTTGTGTATATGTATGTACATGTGTATGCTTGTTGTGTATTTAAGCACTCATCTAGTGACCCTGAGGGTAACTAACTCAATGCTGTCAAATGCAGCATCAGTACATAATTATTTTACATTCTAGTAGAACTGAAACAAGGAAACTTTTTTCCCCTATTTTTTTCAAAATAAATATTGCCATGATTCCAGGTGGTATATTTTTGACATCTTGTATACATTTCTGAAATAAAGTCCACATGAGAAATCAGCTGTATATCCATTCCAATCTGAGAACAGTAGATTTCTACTCATGGACAATTTCATTTTTGAAATCTCAATTGTAGGAAAAAAAAAGACTAAAGAAGCAGGTTACAATAAGGAGTCAGGCCAACATGAAAGTGGTAGATAATCTCTTTGAGGCTTGGGGACAAAACTAGAACATGGGGAAGAGAAGAAGGAGGTACTAAAATTTCATTCTTTCCCTTTCATGGTTGCCCACATGGTTTCTCTAAGGGACATGAATGGGCAGGCAGCTAAAAACTGTTTCTAAGGAAGGCAGGGCACTTAGAAAACAGTTTAGAAAAGAAGGTAGCTAAAGGTAGGTGAACCCCAATAATACAATTAGGTAAATAGGTCCCGGAGAACACCACCTATTTGGTTGCCTGGTAAAAAAAAATTCTGAGAGTACCAAGTGAAAGCGAAGGGAACATTCTATTTCTTTTACAACATACAACATTATCAAAGTACCTGCCATATAAGGAGCACTGTACTTTTCACTCATTAACATCAACTACTTTTACCATTCATATCCTCATTTTATGGATGAAAAAAATTGGAGAGATTAAATCATTTACCTATTACCACACAGTCTGACTCCATAATCTAGGTTCTTCCTATTTTACCACTCTGCCTGCCCAAGGTATGTTTAGTAAGCTGTGGCAATAATAAAAATCTCTCCCAGCAAGCCTATGGTTTCCCAGAATGACATGGTCTTAAAGGATGAATGGCAAATACCTTAATGGAGAAAAAATGGGGGGGAGGCACTAATTCCTGGCCAAAGGACTAGCAGATGCAAAGGCACTGATGTAGGAAAGATTAAAAAAAAAAGTTTCAGGAAAATGAGAAGTACTTTTGTTGAGTTACTTGAGGAGACCAGGTGATGGAACAAGAAACAATAGCAGTTGAGGCTAGATTATGAAGGGTCTCATTTATCATGTTAGGAATGTGGATCTTCTCTTCAAGGAGATGAGACAGACTGGAAGAGAGGAAGTCATGAGATCAGATCTCTGTTTTGGAAAGAGCACTGTGGCAGCCTTGTAGGCAGACACTTCACAAGAGGCACTGACTGGCTTCAGGGCGACTGAGTCAGGAAAGTATGAAAACAATCAAAGTGAGGAGTCAGGGTGGCAAAGCAAATTGGAGACCCAGCTCTGAAAATGCTGCTTCCTGAACAGTCACTGTAAATCAACTTCAGTCTTGAATCTCAAAGCTGGGATTCCAGGCTTTACAGTATCTATTCCCACAGACCTTAAACACTGTGTGTGTTGCTTTGGCCTCTAAACTAGTAACAAGTCTCGCTTTGTCCTTTGAGGCCTTCTTATTTGTCTCTATTTTCTAAGCTGACAGCTTTGTGGCTCCCCTGGGCCTAGCCTGGTTCAACTGGCTGAGGAATGTGGAGAGGCGTCAGGTAAACTCCAAGCAGAAAGTTCCCTGATTAGAACATGTTTCATATTCCCCACACTGCATGGCAATTCACAATTAAATTCTATAGGATTTTGTTTTGTTTTGTTTTAAGATTTGGGATGAGTGTGAGAGTTCTTCCCTTTTTTCTTTTTTTCTTTCTTTTTTTTTATTAAGTATATTTCCGGATTTCAGCTATTTCCTCAGTCCTTGAGTTAAGTAATAGCAGAGGGGAAAAGAAAATGAAAGTCTGTAGCAGTGCAAAAAAAAGATGTTTTTAGAGAAGTTTAAAAGAGGGAGGGAAATCCAGTGGGGGCCCACAGCAATGTTTAGGAAAAGCCAGGGGACGTGGTTACTAGAGTTGGGAATGCAGTTTCAGCTAGGGCATGTGTATAGAGGTCAGGCAAAAGCTTGCCTTCCATTCCTTTTCCCCCAACATTTTGTTGATCACACAATATCATAAGTAATCTAACTACTTCCAATAGCAAGTTCAGCACGTAATTTCAAGAAGAGCAGTTTTGAACTGGTAATGATATTTCCTTGAAACTTAAAGCCTAGAAACAGGTTAGTATTCTGTTCAAATAGTAGGTACATGCATCTATCAACAGCTCAAGACA
>NW_006203829.1:30241-32990 GCF_000334495.1 Tupaia belangeri chinensis | reverse complement strand
AAAGGAATGGAAGACAACTGTATATAGCAGAGATAGTGTAATAAGAGAGTGGGAAAGGGCAGAGGGTCAAACTTGGGGTAAAAAACATATATACATATACATATGTATGAAAGTAGAAATGGAATATTATTGATGATAACATGCATGATTATTCTAGATGGGAAACCACATTTAGTATGTTGTGATGATGCTCAGGGAATGAATGTTAAGTAATTAAAAAAAAAAGTTGCAGGAGAAAAAAAAACAGTAAAACCGTTTGTATCGAAATTTAAAAAAAATTGCATATTTGATGACTGCAGTAAGCTATATAGCCCCAGCTGGGTACTACATTATAATATGTTCATTCTACTCACTGAGGATTATGCCTAAAGTCAGACTTGGGTTCAAGTATAGGTATATATCAGCTGTGCTAGCTATTGGATATATTTAGACTAATTAAGTTCATTAGCAAATCAATTAAATGGGGGGGAAGGAGTAGAAAGCAACCATAGATACCAGAGACAATGTGGGAGGAGGGTGGGACATGGCAGAGGGTGAGGAATAGGGAATCAAGGATGGCAAAACGAAAAACAAAGTATACAACACATAAGAATTGGAAAATTATTTGCTGATAACATGTATGTTGATGTGCTTGATTGAGCCAATACACAGTGTATTTTGGATGGAAAATTCATCTGTATGCTGTAATGATGTATAGTGAATTAATGTAAAAAATAAATAAATTTAAAGAAAAAAAAAAAAGCTTGCCTGACACCCAGGCTAGCTCTAGCCCTTGGCTTGTTTGCAGTTGACACTTAGAGTGGATTTTCTTCTGGTTTGTTGCAGGCTCATCAAAATCTCAAAGTGTGGATTGTCCTCATCAAGCAAGAAAATTTAAACATTAAGATGAAGCTAAAGCAGCGGCACTGTGGTATATTAATTAAGGGAGTCAGATCCCACATGGCCAAATGAGCTCTGGTGGCTTGAACCAAGCATACACATATCCTGTGTGGATGTGAAAGTTTGAAATACTCACAGGATTGAGAAATGGAAAAGGGAAGAGAGGGATTGAGACATGACCACCCCCATGAGAGAAGCTTTCTTCCTCTCTAGTGAACACACATGCCTCTTGGTAGTTTACTAAACAAAAATGAACCAAAAGCATGTAACAGGTAAAGGCAGCCAACAATACAATGGTGAGAAGTCCAAAATAGAGCCCAGATGAAAAATCTTCTCTTGTTAGTTCTATCCCAGTCTGAGAACAGTGGATTCCTGCTCACAGGCAATTTCATTACTGAAATCCTAGCTGTAGAAAAAGATGAGTGCAAGTTTTCTTTTCTTTTCTATCTCCCTCCCTTTCTACCATTTCCCTTGAGATTGTATATATGTATGTGTGTGTGTGTGTGTGTGTGTCTTGTGTGTGTGTGTATTTTAATTGAAGTCTTTTGTCAATATCTAGACAGTATTAAAACATTTTTTTAAGATAGATTTTTTTTATAGGGTGCATGCACTCACTGGAGATATGGAAAGAGACAGAGAGACAGAAAGTAAGAAATCACCCCCCAGGGAGATGACCACACTGTAATACCTTCTCCTCTATTCTCCTCTTGGGATTTTGTGCATGCACACGCATGCACCTGTTGTGAATTTTAAGTTGCCAGGTCCGGGACTGGAACTGCAGTCTACTACATGGGAGTCCAGTGATATAAACATTACACCATCTGCTGATCTCACATTTATTGTTTTAATTAATAGTTTCATTGATATATAATTTATATACTATTAAATTATCATACCATAAAATTTATCCACTTTATGTACAACTCAATTATTTTTAGTATATTTAGAGTTGTGCAATCATCACCACAATCTAATTTTAGAAAATTACCATCACCTCGAGACATGGATCCTGAACTTCAGCTGTGAAATATTGCTTTCAGAGACTTAAAATGAAAATTTTCTGCTGAGACTTCTTCCTCATTTATTTCTAGAAAGGCACAAACCCAGGCCCATCTCCACGTGGATCCTAAACTTCACCTGTGAAATATTGCTTTTAAAGACTTAACAAAAGATTTTCTGCTGAGACTTCCTCCTCACTTATTTCTAGTGGGTAGTGTTACCTGTCTCTTTCTCTCCTTTTCTCTCTATCTCTCTGTGTCCCCCTAAGTCTTTTAATCTTTTAATTTTTTTTTAAGGTAAAGTATTTTCTGGCCTCTCAAGACCCTTTATTGTGTTAATAGGTGCCTCTCCCCATTTTGTTTAGGAAAGGCACCAACCCAGGTCCACCTCCACATGGATCCTGAACTTCAGCTATGAAATATTGCTTTTGTGCAATGTGCTAGTGAGCCACACAGTTTTCTATTTTTGCTTTTTAAAATTAAAATCCATAGATTTTTCTTTTTCTTTTTTTCCTTTTTCTTTTATATTTTCTTCTTTCCTTTCCTCTAATTCTTTTCTTTTTCTTTATCTTTACTTACTGGCATCTGAGCTGCTACACAGTAAATGTCTAGACAGTTCCAAATGAACAAGATCTAAACATCAGAATACAATTAGGGTCAGAATATTCCTCTATTCCCACTGATTCTGATGCACAAAGAGTGAGAATGGAATGGAAGAGAGATTGCAGTTCACCTCTTCTTGCACACCTTTGAATACTCAGATTGAACTTCAAGAATTACAAGAAATGCACCATCCATCAGATGACTAGAAATCACCCCAGGGTCACAAGAAATATGATAAAACAAGAAAATACCTCTCCTCCAAGGAAAAA
>NW_006203829.1:15825-24920 GCF_000334495.1 Tupaia belangeri chinensis | reverse complement strand
ATCCTCTTTATGTACAACTCAATTATTTTTAGTATATTTAGAGTTGTGCAATCATCACCACAATCTAATTTTAGAAAATTACCATCACCTCGAGACATGGATCCTGAACTTCAGCTGTGAAATATTGCTTTCAGAGACTTAAAATGAAAATTTTCTGCTGAGACTTCTTCCTCATTTATTTCTAGAAAGGCACAAACCCAGGCCCATCTCCACGTGGATCCTAAACTTCACCTGTGAAATATTGCTTTTAAAGACTTAACAAAAGATTTTCTGCTGAGACTTCCTCCTCACTTATTTCTAGTGGGTAGTGTTACCTGTCTCTTTCTCTCCTTTTCTCTCTATCTCTCTGTGTCCCCCTAAGTCTTTTAATCTTTTAATTTTTTTTTAAGGTAAAGTATTTTCTGGCCTCTCAAGACCCTTTATTGTGTTAATAGGTGCCTCTCCCCATTTTGTTTAGGAAAGGCACCAACCCAGGTCCACCTCCACATGGATCCTGAACTTCAGCTATGAAATATTGCTTTTGTGCAATGTGCTAGTGAGCCACACAGTTTTCTATTTTTGCTTTTTAAAATTAAAATCCATAGATTTTTCTTTTTCTTTTTTTCCTTTTTCTTTTATATTTTCTTCTTTCCTTTCCTCTAATTCTTTTCTTTTTCTTTATCTTTACTTACTGGCATCTGAGCTGCTACACAGTAAATGTCTAGACAGTTCCAAATGAACAAGATCTAAACATCAGAATACAATTAGGGTCAGAATATTCCTCTATTCCCACTGATTCTGATGCACAAAGAGTGAGAATGGAATGGAAGAGAGATTGCAGTTCACCTCTTCTTGCACACCTTTGAATACTCAGATTGAACTTCAAGAATTACAAGAAATGCACCATCCATCAGATGACTAGAAATCACCCCAGGGTCACAAGAAATATGATAAAACAAGAAAATACCTCTCCTCCAAGGAAAAATAATAACTCCTCTTCATCCTCAGACAGTATAATGAAATTCATGGAAATGTCAGATAAAGAATTTAGAATTTTCATGGTAAGAAAGCTCACAGAGATCAAAGAGAAGAGAGACAATGAACTGCCAAAGAGGCAGGGGAAAGGAGTTGATGAGCTTCAACTGTGGTCGACTATATGGGAGTCCAGCGACATAGCCATTACGCTAACTGCTGGTTCCCTCAAAAGGAAATTTTTGAGCTCAACTGATATAGTCAGTCCATGTTCCTAGCCTAAGCAACCATAGATCACTTTCTGTCTCTATATATTTGCTTTTTCTAAAGGAATTGTGAAGTATGTAGTCTTTCATGTCTGACTTCTTTCGCTTAGCATGACGCTTTCGAGGTTCATACATGTCATAAGATATGTCAGTATTTCAATTCAACAAAGATGGTGCCAAATAGTATGTCATTGTATTGATGTGTGACATTTTGTCACCAACAGATGGACAATTGATATATTTCCATATTTTGGCTATTATGAATTATGCTACTATGAACATTTGTGTACAAGTTTCTGTGTGGATAAATGTTTTGATTTTTCTGGGTAGATATCTAGGAGTAAAATTGCTGGATCACAGGACAATTTAAGCTAAAATGCTAAAGAACTGCCAAACTTTCTCAAAGTATCTGTTCATAATCCCATTAACATATAAGAAGATTACAGATTTTTCAAATCCTCATTAACACTTGCTCTCATCTCTTTTTTATCTTTTTTTGCAGCCATAATAGTAGTTAATAAAATATGTCATCCTAATTTTGATTTCATTTCCACAGTGACGAATTACGTTAAGAATATTTTCCTGTTCTTATTGGCCATTTGTACTTTTTTTTTTTTTTTTTTAGTTTGCTATAGGGCACGTGCACTCACCAGAGAGAGAGAGAGAAAGAGAGAGAGAGAGAGAGATCAAGAAATCATCCCCCAGAGGGATAACCATGCTGCAATTCCTTCTTTTCCATTCTCCTCTTGAGATTTTGGGCATATATGCACATGCACCCAATGTGTTTTTCAAGCTGCCAGGTCTGAACTCAAATAGCACAACTGGTCATCCAGTCACCTTGCTGCCCCTGTATATTTTCTTTGGAAAAAGGACTATGCAAATCATTTGCTCATTTTCAGTGAGTTGTCTTTTATTATTGAGTTATAAAATATACTTATATTCTGGATACAGGTTACTTACCAGATAGATTTTTTTTTTACAAATAATTTCTCTTAGTTTATTGGTTGACGCAATAGGTAGGATATTGACCTTCAAAGATGCCCACATTGTAATCCCTGGAACATGTGAATATATTATGTCATACAGAAAAACAAGACTTAACTGACTGGTGTGTTTATGTAAATGATTGAAATGCTGAAATGTGGGGCCTGCCTATAGCATGGTGGCTAAGGTGGCTGAATCCCACATGGCCAGTATGTGGTTCAAGTCCTGGACCTGGAGGTTTGAAAAATATGCCATATGCATATGCATGCTTGCATGCCCAAAATCTCAAAAGGAGAAAGATAGAGAACTGACTGTGGTGTGGCCATGCCCCAAAAGGGGTGCTTTGTCACTTTCCCTCTCTCTCTGTGTCTCTCTTTCTGTCTCTCTTTGGCGAGTACACATGCCCTCTGACAAAAAGTTTTAAAAAAATGGAGAACCTTTCCTGGCTGTGGTCATATGGAAATGTGACTACCAAAAGAAAGTCAGAGAGATGCAATATTATTAGGTGTTTTTGTTTGTTTGTTTGTTTGTTTTTGAGCGGTTTTTGCTATAGGGCGCATGCGCTCACCAGACAGACTGAGAGAGACAGAGAGACAGAAAGCGAGAAATCATCCCCCAGGGGGAATGGCCACACCGCAGTCCCTTCTCCTCCATTCTCCTCTCGAGATCTCGGGCACGCACGCACATGCACCTGACGTGAGTTTTAAGCCACTGGGTCCGGGACATGAACCGCAGTTGACTACATGGGAGTCCAGTGACATAGCCATTATGCTAACTGCTGGTCCCTACTAGTTTTGAAGATGAAGGAAGGGAACCAGGAGCCAAGGAATGCAGGTGACCTCACAAAGCTGAAAAAGTCAAGGGAAGTAAATGTTCCTTTAGTCTCCAGAAAGGAATTCGGTCCTACTGACACCTTGATTTTAGCCCAGAAAGATTCGCATCATATTGGGTGACCTCTCAAAGATGAAAAAGGCAAGGATGTGAATTTTCCTTTGTTTCCAGAAAGGAATTCAGTTCTGTTGACACCTTGGTTTTAGCCAAGATAGACTCATGTAACATTTCTAATCTACAAAACTAATGATAAATTTGTATTGTGCTAAGCTATTAGGTTTGTGGTGTTAATAATTTATTACAGGAGAAATAAAAAAAAACTAATAAAAGTTGTTCATTCAGTTTCTTGACAGTATCTCTTAAAAAGCACAAAAGTTTTTAATTTTGATTAAATATTTACCTATGTTTTCTTTCATTTCTTATGTCCTTGGTACTATATCTAATGATTATTCCTGATAGGACTTTCAGAATGGAGGTAAAAGGAGATCAATATATCTTCTATCCAGAGAACTAAACACTTAGCTAGTGAAAAATATTTACAAAAACAACTATTTAAGGTCTCTGGAAATTGTCATAATGGCCTATGAAATATGAAGAAATGTTTATTAAAGTAAATCTACTGAATCTTGGTAAGAACAGTAAGAGTGAGTGGCATTTGCAACACAACCTTTTCTGGACCCATCTCTATCCCACTGTTAAAGCTCTACTCCAGGCAGGTGAGGTTAAAAGAAGAGGGGATTTGTTTTATCTCTAGTTTTTAGTCAAGGCTAAGACCCAGACTAAGGATAATCTGCAATCTTAACCCTGAAGGGGAAGGCTGAAAACATTTTTTATCCAGCTCTTTTTTATGAAAGCGCTGTCCCAGACAAGTGCAATGAGTTAATGGATCTCCTTTCTGCCACCTAGCTCTGTTTCATAGGATAAGACCTCTTTTCAGGCAAGGAAGGTCAGGAGTATTGGGGTTTACAAAAACAACTACTTATGGTCTCTGGAAATTGTCATAATGGCCTATGAAATATGAAGAAATGTTTATTAAAGTAAATCTACTGAATCTTGGTAAGAACAGTAAGAGTGAGTGGCATTTGAGACACAACCTTTTCTGGACCCATCTCTATCCCACTGTTAAAGCTCTACTCCAGGCAGGTGAGGTTAAAAGAAGAGGGGATTTGTTTTATCTCTAGTTTTTAGTCAAGGCTAAGACCCAGACTAAGGATAATCTGCAATCTTAACCCTGAAGGGGAAGGCTGAAAACATTTTTTATCCAGCTCTTTTTTATGAAAGCGCTGTCCCAGACAAGTGCAATGAGTTAATGGATCTCCTTTCTGCCACCTAGCTCTGTTTCATAGGATAAGACCTCTTTTCAGGCAAGGAAGGTCAGGAGTATTGGGGCTACAATCACCCTGCCACAGCTTGCTCACAGAGCACAGGTTGCATGCTAGAAGGTATAGGCAGAAAATATCAGGAGCCACTATCTGCCTCCCCAAACTTGCTCAGACAACAGGACTGCCACTCCAGAAGAAAGAGACCAATATTGATGCCCTCAGCTCCACTGCAGTGATGGAGAGATTTGGCATAGGGAGAAAAGCAGGTCATAAGGACAGAAAGTTCCACAAGCTCTGCATGGAAAGATTTATTTTATTTGAAACAGAATGTGGAGAAGTTTATTTCCGATGGTGTTATCAAAAAACAATGAAGAACTTTGTAAGCAATTAAGAGGTGGCTGCTAGCTCCATGATAACCAGTAGGAACTAGGCAGACATTTAACAGAGAGAACCAGAGAAAGAAACAGCCGAGCAGAGCCCTCCTGGGCTCAACAACATCACTGGAATCCTGTAAGCATATATACACACACTAGGCTGCACTCACTGCAGAGTAATCAGGGTATGAATGAAGGCAGACTTGAAAGTATCTTCTAAGCTACACACAGATCCATCAGATCAAAAGGCTTAAACATATCCTCTGATAAAACACTGGCTGAACAATAAGCTATTCTGACCCATGGGTGGCTCCTAGGAATCCAGGCCTAAAAATAAAGTCATACTTATCCCAAGTGGTCTGGAACACGGTGTACATGTCCAAGGCTGTTCTCTCACAAAATAGTCTAGAGACAGAACATCTGGCTAAATGCAGAGAAAATAATAGATGCCTTAAACAAACTCCAAGCTATACACACATTCAAAAGTAAAGATTCAAAGTCTAAGTGGCTAAAGGGAGTAAGCACAGACTTTGACAAATAAATGGTTCATGTGAACCCAAGTGTGTCCCCTAAAAAGATGAGGCTAAAAAATATAAACAAGGAAAAAATTTGAGCATGGACATCAGAGGCTGCACAATGTAATAGAAATAGACTTCACAAAGTTAGTCTTGACAAGTCATCAAAAAATAAACAGATAGGCCCAGCTGAGGTGGTACAAGCAGGAGGGTGCCATTGTGAAAACCTGGGGCTGTATAGGAAGCCTGGGTTGAGTTCCCAGACCATCCTAAAACAGTCGAGGTGTGGTAGTGAATGCCTATAATGCTACCTAATTGGGAGGCTGGGGCAGAAGATTGACAAGGTGAGACCTTGTCTGTAATACTTCACCTTCTACTTCTCTCTTGCATGATAAGTAAATAAATAAAATAAACAGATGAATGAAGTCATTGACCAAACAAATAACAAGTCCAGAAATGGAAGATGGGGACATGGTCACTATTCAAAGTTGCTATACATATAATTAATGTGAGTAAGAGTACATATTATTTAAAATATCCAGTTTTCAAAAAAGTTTACAAGATAGGAAAGAAAAAGGAAAATGTAACCAATACATAGGTTAAAAAAAAGAAGGCAAAATAAATTTCCTTTGAAGGAGCCCAAATTTATTAATCAAAAAACTACAAAGCAACTATCATAAACATGTTTCAATAACTAAAAGATATCATGCTTAAATAATGATAGGAAAGTATAATAATAGACTCATCAAATGGAGAATACCAATAAAGAAATAGTAATTAAAGAGAACAAGACAGAATACTAAAGTTAAAAAGTCTATAATAAGCCAAATGAAATATTCATCAGAAGGACTCAAGAGTAGATCTGAGTCTTCCAGATCCCTGAGCTAGTTAGAATCTTCCAGACCTCAGAGCTAGTCAGGACAGAATCCGTCCAGGCATCTGCATCTCTACCTCTGCTGCTTCTTCTGGGTTCACTTTCATGGCTGTGAAGTGCCCCCAGACAGGGCCTCTCCCCCACCCCCGACTTCCAGACACCAGTGCTAGTCAGGACAGAAAGTGTCCAGGCATCTCCATCTCTTCCTCTGCTGTCCTTTCTGGGTTCAGTTTCATGGATGTGACGCCCCCCCTAGCCAGCATCCCTCTTCCAAACCACAGGGCTAGTCAGGTAGGCAAAGTTTCTCTCTCCCTCTTGTTCTCTGTCCCTTCTAAATTTTTTTTCTCTTTTTTAAAAAAACAGCTTTCTGCTCTGTTTATGCTTTTCTCTTGCTAATTTGTCTCTTCATCCCTCACCTAGGACAGAAAGCATTCAGGCATCTCCATTTCTGCCTTTGCTGTCTCTTCAAGCCCAGTGGTTTTCCATTTTTAGCCCAATTTTATTAACCGTGACAAGATTTATGCCTTTTTCTCCTCTTTTTGTTCTAGTTCTTTCCTTTTTTTTCCTATTAGTTTTTCTTCCTATTTCTGTTCCCTATGTTCTTTTTCTTTTACCGTACTTTACTATTTTGCTGCTCAGCCCCTACACACTATCTAGAGAAGGCTAAGTGTATAGTAGCTAAACATTTGAACATTGTGAGAATTCTTTGCTCTTCACTGTACTGGTTGTAAAAAGAGTGAAATTCCCCTTCATAAATTCGACTTCCTTCTTTCTTTCTTTCTTTCTTTCTTTCTTTCTTTCTTTCTTTCTTTCTTTCTTTCTTTCTTTTTTAGAGGTTTTGGGGGTGAGGTTTTTTTTTCTTTTTTGTTGGAGAGGTTTTTGCTATAGAGCGCGTGCACTCGCCAGACAGACAGAGACAAGAGAGAAAGCGAGAATTCACCCCCCAGGGGGGATGACCACGCCACAATCCCTTCTCCTCCATTCTCCTCTCAGGATTTTGGGCATGCACACACACATGCCCAGTGTAAGTTTAAGCCACCGGATCTAGGACTCGAACTGCAGTCAACTACATGGCAGTCCAGCGACATAGCCATTATACTAACTGCTGGTCCCCATAAATCCGATTTCAAAACTCCCCCTGTGATTCCCACACTGGAGGACACAGTAGAAGGGAGAAAATAGCATCAAATTATTTCACAGTAAGGGAAACACACAAGCTCACAGTTATAGAATCCTTCTCCAACAAATTAGCCAAAAGTGAATACATTAAAAAATGACTAAAAATCAGAGAAGAGGCTCAAGGATGAGAGAATCAAGTAATACATCTCCTAGAAGGAAATACTGTAACTCATCTCCAAGTAGGGAAAAATTAGAGGATATTACCAAAATGTCAGGAAAAGAATTCAGAATGTTTATGGTAACAAAAGACTATGAGATACAAGAGAAAAGATACATTGAACTCCAAGAGATGAGGAAGTCCTTCCACAATAAGAAAGAATTGGACATCATAAAAAAGAATCAAACAGAAATGTTAGATGTAACTCTCTCTCGAAAGTATTAAAAGTAGGTTAGATCATGCAGAAGATCGAATCATGGAAGTAGAAGATAAAACCTCTGACTTAGAAAAAATTATTAAAAATACTGAGAAAACAGCAAAGAAAACTGAGGATAATAGATGAGCAATACTAGATACCATGAAATGCCCAAACATCTGAATAATTGGTATCCCAGAAGGTGGAGAAACTAATAAGGGTATTGATAATCTATTCCATGAAATACTGGAAGAAAATTTTCCTAGTCTAGAGAGGCACTCAAATATTCAGATCCAAGAAATACAAAGAACTCCAAATATAATCAATCCAAGGAGAACTTCTCCACAGTATATCATAGCTAGATTGACCAAAACCAAAGACAAAGATAAGATTCTAAGATTGGCAAGAGTGTAATGTCAAAGCACTTACAAGGGTTATCCCATCAGGCTAACACGAGACCTCTCATCAGATACAATGTAAGCAAGGAAAGAATGGGGAAATATATTCAAAGGGTTAAATGAAAAACTATTTCAACCAAAAATAGTATATCTGGCAAGATTATCCTTCATATGGGAAAAGAAGATAAAAACGTTCTTAGATAAACAAATCCTTAAAGAATTTACCAACTCCAGACCAGCTCTTCAAGAAATTCTGAAAGAAGTACTATACCAAGAAAAATGATGGACAGAAATAAGACAACAAAAAAACCAAGAATATGGCCAACTGAAAGGTAGGGACAAGTCTGGAAATATTGATAATACTCTTGAATATTAATGGATTAAATTCTCCAATCAAGAGACACAGACTGGTCGAATGGATTAAAAATCAGAAACCCTCCATCTGCTGTCTACAAGAGACCCATCTCATGGATTAAAAACATACAGACTAAAAGTGAAGGGCTGAGAAAAGGTATTCCATGCAAATGGAAACCAAAAAGATTGGGAGTTGCTATACTGATTTCAGACAAAATTGGCTTTAAGACAAACATGGTAAGAAGAGACAAAGAAGGACATTATATAGTAGTAAAAGGACTAATTCACCAAGAATATATAACGCTTATAAATATCTATAAACCCAACTCAGGAGCATCTAAATATGTAAAAGAAAAACTGCTAGATCTAAAAGGAGAGAGACTGTAACACAATAAATGTTGGAGATTTCAATACCCCATTATCTCCTTTATACAAATCAACAAGACAAAAAGTAAGCGAAGAGATTTAGGACCTAAATGATACCAAAAATCAGATGGACTTGATAAACATCTATAGAATTTTCCACCCTGCTGGGACCATGCAGTTAACACAAGCTGAGTATGAAAGAACTGCCCCTCGTGCCTAGAGCAAGGACTTGGCTGAGGAGAACTGTTTGTAAGGTCAACAGTTTTACGAGTTCTGGACCTCACCTTCATTGTGTTACTGTACTGGCCTGCACTCAGTTTCTCTGCCA
>NW_006203829.1:15126-15593 GCF_000334495.1 Tupaia belangeri chinensis | reverse complement strand
CCATTTAGAGGGTCTCAAGTACACAGTAATCTTTAGGTCAGTCATTTAGCTACTCACAAGACCACATTCTTTTCCTATATAGACTCACCCTCTTAGCTGTAGACTACCCCAAAGATAACATAGGTATTTCACTTTAGTATATACTAACCTTGTCTTTACTAAACCAGACAGGATTTATTTCTAGGCTCTTGTAATTGCTGCTACCTAGTCTGAAGCTGAAGATCTCAAAAGCTTACCCGAGGCTCAAAATTCTCAAGCCAATCTGGAACTAAAGTGATCAAGCTGGGTTGGGACTGAAAATTCCCAAAGACCCTCCCTGGTAATCAAGATCTAAGAAGAGAATGCACCCAAAAAATGGACTTCCTTGTTCTAAAAAGTATGACTGTTTATACCTAAACAAAACAGACGTCATGTTTTATGATTATTGTTCCTATACTTTAAATGCCTTACCTTTTAGAGCAAAATGT
>NW_006203829.1:13999-15011 GCF_000334495.1 Tupaia belangeri chinensis | reverse complement strand
GCTGAGAACATGCTAAAGGGCATGAGGTCTTAGTCTGATTCCTGTTCACCCATGTCACCTTCCTGTGCACCCACCCCGGCTGGAGCACGGCCTCCAGCACCACCCAAAACACAAAATATACGTTTTTCTCAGCCCTGCATGGTACTTTCTATAATATTCAGCACATAATAGGGCACGAAACCAGCCTTTACACATTCAAAGGCATAAACTAAATCCAGCATCTTCTCTGATCATGATGGAATTAAGCTTGATATTACTCTTAGGAAAGACCCTTGAAAATACACAAATATATGAAAACTAAATAACCTACTTCTGAATGACTTCATAACTACTGAGATTAAGACTGAAATCAAAAGATTCATGGAAACAAATAACAAGTACACAAATTTCCATAACCTATGGGACACTACAAAAGCAGTCAAAAGAGGGAAGTTCATAGCAATTAGTGTACATAAGAAAAAGGTGGATAGGTTGCAAAAGGAAAATCTAGCATCATACCTCAGGGAATTGGAAAAACAACAACAAAAATATCAAAAAATAAAAAACAGGAGAAAGGAAGTAACAATTTGAGCAGAAATAAATACAATAGAAAATAAATGAACTATACAGAAAATAAATGAAAACAAAAGCTGGTTCTTTGAAAAGATAAACAAGATTGACACACCATTAGCTAGACTTATTAAGAAGAAGAGAGAAAGAAACCAGATAAATCAAATTCACAATGAATTAGACAACATTACAATAGACATAACAGAAATACAAAACATCATTAGAGGATACTATGAGTGACAATACGCCAACAAACAAGAAAACCCAGATAAGATGAGCAGATTCATGGACACATATAATCTACCAAGATTGACTCAGGAGGACATAGAAAGCCTAAACAGACCGATAACAAGCAATGAGATTGAATGAGTAATAAATAACCTTCCAACAAAGAAAAGTCCAGGTCCCGATGGCTTCACTGTTAAATTTTACAAAACTTTTAAAGGAGAGGTAATCCCTATTC
>NW_006203829.1:7269-13960 GCF_000334495.1 Tupaia belangeri chinensis | reverse complement strand
AGAGACCCAAAAGTATGGAGCCCTTCCAAATTCATTCTATGAAGCCTACATTACCCTCATTCCCAAAATGGATAAGGATACGACAAAAAAGGAAAACTACAGACCTATTCTCTGATGAATTTAGATGCAAAAATTCTCAACAACATACTTGTTAACTGTATTCAACAGCTATGAAAAAGGTTATCCATCACAACCAGGTAGGCTTTATTCCAGGGATGCTAGGGTGGTTCAACATATGCCAAACCATAAATGTAATACACCATATTAACAGGAAGAAAGATAAAAAACATATGATCTTGGGACCAGCAGTCAGTTAGCGTAATGGCTATATTGCTGAAATCCCATGTAGTCGACCGTGTTTCAAGTCCCAAACCCAGTGGCTTAAACTCATCCGGGCACATGTGTGTGTATGGAGAATGGAGGAGAAGGGATTGCGGCATGGCCATACCCCCTGGGGGGTGATTTCTCGCTTTCTCTCGCTCTGTCTCTCTCTGTCTGTCTGGCGAGCGCATGTGCCCTAAGCACATGTGCCCTGTGGCAAAAACCTCTCCAAAAAAAAAAAAAAAAAAACCAATATAATCTTTTTAATTGATGTGGAAAAAGCATTTGACAAAATACAACATTCCTTCATGATTAAGACTCTCAGTAGAATCAGCATAGAAGGACTGTTTCTCAGCATATTAAAAGCCATCTATGAAAAACCTATAGCTAACATTATACTGAATGGGGAAAAGATAAAATCTTTTCCACTAAAAATTGGTACAAGGCAAGGCTGCCCACTTTCTCCAGTCCTTTTCAATAAAATATTGGAAGTTCTTAGCAATGTAATCAGACAAGAGAAAAAATTAGAAGGCATCTAAATATGGAAAGAAGAATTGAAATTACAGTTATTGTCTGTTTCCTGATGGCATGATTGTATGCATAGAATAATTAATTGTATCCACAAAAAACTTTTTTGAAATAAAAGCATGCAGTAAAGGGGCAGGATATAAAATTAACTTACACAAACCTATAGCATTTCTATATGCAAAAAACAGAGACAGAACTGAAGAAAGTAATCCCATTTACTATAGCCACAAAAAGTATAAGATACCTAGGAATAAAACTAACCAAGGAAGTTAAGAACTTCTATAAGGAAAACTATGGAAATATTTTCAAAGAAATTGAAAAGGACACACACAAAAAAAGGAAAGATATCTCATGTTCCTGGATTGGGAGAATTACCAAAATCAAAATGGCAATACTACCCAAATTAATCTACAAATTTAATGTAATCCCTATAATATTACAAGAGACATTCTTCACAGACCTAGAAAAAGAAATCAGAATTTGTCTGGAATCATAAGACACCTAGTATTGCCAAAGCCATCCTGAGCAAGAAGAGTGGAGTGGGTGGCATCTCACTCCCTGACCCCAAAATATATTACAAAGCTGTGATAATCAAAACAGCTTTATACTGGAAAAAAACAGAAACGAAGACCCCAGTAATAGACACCAAAACATACAGCCAACTGATCTTTGATAAAGGGTACCAGTCAATCCAGTGGAAAAAGTCCTTAGCAAATGGTGCTGAAAAAAATGAGTTTCTACCTGCAAAAAGATGAATCTGAACCCCTATCTGTCACCATTAACAAAAATCAACTAAAAGTAGATCAAAGATCTAGGCCTAGGACTATAAACTATAAAACTACTGGTGGAAAACGGAGGGAAACTCTGGGAGACATTGGGGTAGGCAAAGACTTCTTAAGCAAGACTCCCAAAGTACAGGTAATAATCCCCCAAATAGACGGGTGGGATTACACTAGACTAAGACGTTTCTGCACAGCAAAGGACACAGTAATTAGTGTGAACTGACAAGCCTCGGAATGGGAGAGAATTTTTGTTAACTATGCCTCAGATAAGGACTGATAACCAGAATACACAGGGAGCTCAAGTGGCTTACCTGGAAGAAAATGATTAACCCAATTGAAAGTTGGAAAAATGAGTTGAATAAACAACTGTCTAGGGAAAGCATACGGACAGCCAAAAAGCATATGAGGAAATGCTCAATATCCTTCATTGTAAGAGAGATGCAGATCAAAACCACAATGAGATACCATCTAATCCCAATCAGAATGGTGAAGATTAAAAATAAGTAAATAAGGGACTAGCATTTAGCATAATGGCTATGCTGCTGGATTCCCACATAGTCCACCGCGTAGTGGACCTGGTGGCTTAAAACTCATGCAGAGCATGTGTGTGTGCGTGCCCAAGATCCCAAGAGGAGAATGGAGGGGAAGGGATTATGGTGTGGCCATCCCCCCAGGGAATGATTTCTCGCTTTCTGTCTCTCTGTCTCTGTCTGGCGAGCGTACGCGACCTGTAGCAAAAATCTCTCAAAAAAAAAGTAAATAAAATAATAAGTGCTGGTGGGGATATGGTGTCAGAGGAACTTTCCTACATGATTCATGTGAATGTTAATTGGTCCAGCCACTGTGGAGAACAATATAGAGTTTCCTTGAAGACCTTCAAATAGAACTACCATATGACCCAGCAATTCTACTCCTGAGTATCTACCCAAAGGACAGGAGAATGCTCAGTTGGAAAAGAGCTTGCACAATTATATTTATTGTAGCATTATTCCCTATTGCTAAGACATGGAACCAACCCAAATGTCCACAAACAGATGAATGAACTGAAACAGTATGGCACATTTACTCCATGGAATATTATTCAGCCATAAAAAACCAAGACCATGGCATTTGATAGAAAGTGGATACACATGGAATATTTATTGCTGAATGAAGCAAATCAGGCTATGAAACAGAGACAGTGTTTTCTCCACTTAACATATACTGACTGCCTACACTCTATGGTAGAGCCTGATAGAGACTGGAGGACATAAAAGCATTAACATTTTTTATAGACACTGGGGACAAAGTGGAAGGAGAGCAGAAGAGGGGAAGAGTGCAAGAAGGGAAATTTGGGAAAAAATTGAGAACCAAGATATTTGTGGGAAGCAATTATGGTTTGTTGCCTGTTTGGTGATGTCAGGTATAGTATTCTCAGCTCGCCTGCTGTGTGGAGTATATCATGTTGGTTAAAATCTCTTTACAAACTAAATGAGGTATAATGATTGAATGTATAAATAATAAATAAATAAATATATATATTAGCACCTACCCCCAACCCCAAAGAAAAGTTCATCTGAGTTGTCAGAGAAAAAAAATAAATGAACATGAAGACAGATGAATAAAGAGTGTATAAGATGAATAACAGTAAAACAATAATGGAGACAAAATGAACAGAGTTTTGGAGAAATGTGGAACACTATTAAGCCTAATGACATGGCTGCACTGGGAGTACTGGAAAGAAAGGAGACAAAGACACTCAAAAATGTTGGAAGAGGAGCCAGGAGATGGCATAGCAGTTATGTCGCTGGATTCCTACATGGCTAACTGTAATCTCAGTCCTGGACCTGGTGGGTTAAAATTCATGTGGGATCCATTTGCATACCCAAGATCCTGGCAGGAGAATGGAGGAGAAGGGATTACAACATGGTCTTCTCCCTCAGGGGTGATTTCTTACTTTCCCTCACACTGTGTCTGTCTGTCTCTCTCTCCAGTGAGCTAATGTACCTAAGGCAAAATCCTCTGCAAAAAGTAAATGTTGGAAGAATGCTGACTAAAAGACTTTCTCAAATTTGATGGACAAAGATCATTTATAGAATCCAGAAGCCCAGCAAACTATAAAGAGGAGAAACACAATAATTCACATCCAGACACATCATAGTCAAAATGACAAAGAGAAAGTCTTGAAAATTGTAGGAGAAACACTATTCATCATACACAAGGCAAACCCAGTCAGACCAATAGTAGACTTCTCAGGAAAAAAAATTTAAAAATGAGGCAAGGATACAGAAGGTGGTGTTGTGGTTAAGGGCACTGGACTCTGATATCCTGACCACATTTCGAGTCCTGGACCTGGTGGCTTGCTTGCTTGTTTTCTCTCTCAATCTTTTTCTCTCTTTCTCTGTCCCTCTCTGGTCAAATTTAAATAAATAAATTAAATAAATAAAGTTAATTATTGTTTTTAATGATGGCATAAAGCAGTGGATGATGAATTTAAGTACTGAGCAAAAATTAAATGTCAACTAAGTATCATATCATATGCTATGTGCTATGATATGATATAATCATATCATAAGTAAAGTTATCTTTCAAAAATAAACACAAAATAATGATGTTCACACACAATAAAATCATGAAAGAATTTTTAGCTGGCAGACCTTCCTTACAAGAAAATCTAAAGGAAATTATTCAGGATAAATGGATATGATACCAGAGAATAATTTGAATCCTCAAAAGAAACAAACCAATGGTGTTAAAGGTAATTAAGGAACTAGGAACAAAGAATATATAGTAACTCTCCCTTATACAAGGGGGATACCTTCTAATACCACCAGTGAATGACTGAAACTATGGACAGTGCCAAACTGTATACATATATACTATGTTTTTCCTATACATATAGATGAGTTTTAATTTATAAAGTAGGCACAGTAAGAGATTAACAATAATAATAAAATAGAGCAACTATAACAATATACTATAATAAAATTATGTGAATGTGACCTCTCTCATAATTTTTTATTGTACTGTATAATACTCATCTACTTTTGGACTATGACTGATTGTAGGTAAATGAAATTTTGAAAAGTGAAACCATAGATAAGGTAGGACTACTGTATTCTTTTTCTTTTTATCTTTTAACTGATTTTAAAACCCATTGCATGTAACAATAACTATAAAATTTATTTTGGAGCATATAACATATACCAATGCAATATATAAGATAGTAACACCACATAGGAGTGTGTCAGAATGAAGCTTTAATAGAATAAGGAAATGATATTTCATGGTAACTTAAAAGCACAGAAAGAAGAGAATAGAAATAAAGAAATGGTAAATAAGAAAGTTGTTTATAACAAGCCATAAATATATTTGTACTCTCTTTTTCTCTTTTACTATCTTTAAAAGACATAAGATTAAACAAAATAATTATAAAAGCCAGATGGGAGCACAGTGGTGAAATGCAATACCCGTGATGCTGACCCATATGGAAACGTTTCCAGTTCAAGTTTGGAGACATCCCTTAGTATGCCAGGTGTGTGTGTGTGCCCATGATCCAGGGCTGTCTGAGGCCAGGGCTAGATTGTGACATTAAAACCCTACTGAGGGAATTCTCTCTCTCTCTCATGGAAAAAATTAACTTTTTAAAAAATTATAAAAATGTGTTGTTGGGAACCAGCAGTTAGCGTAATGGCTATGTCGCTGGACTCCCACGTAGTTGACCCCAGACCTGGTGGCTTAGAACTCACGCCGGGTATGTGTGTGTGCATGCCCAAGATCCCAAGAGAAGATTGGAGGAGAAGGGACTGCGGTGTGACCATCCCTCCTGGGGGGCGATTTCTCGCTTTCTGTCTCTATGTCTCTCTGTCTGTCTGGCAAGCGCACGAGCCCTATAGTGAAAACCTCTCCAAAAAAAAAAAAACCGTGTTGTTTGAAGAGTGACTTATGCCATAACAATTTGAGGTAATGTGTGAACCCCATGTTCCAGTGAAATAGGTGAAAATTATTTATGAACAAATTTAAAAAAAAAAAACTATCATTTAAACCTCTGGAAATGGTTCTAAGGACAAGCAGCAAAAGAAGAAGTATTTATTAAAGACAACCTATTGGGAACCAGCAGTTAGCATAATGGCTATGTCACTGGACCCCAGTTCGCGTCCCGTACCTGGTGGCTTAAAACTCACGCTGGGAGCGTGTGCATGCGTGCCCAAGATCCCGAGAGGAGAATGGAGGAGAAGGGATTGCGGCGTGACCATCCCCCCGGGGGGTGATTTCTGACTTTCTGTCTCTATGTCTCTCTCTGTCTGGCGAGCACACACGTCCTATAGCGAAAACCTCAAAAAAAAAAAAAAAAAAAGACAACCTATGAAATAATTTGATAAGAAAGGCAAGTCTGTGGTATGTGAATCAAAACTGTTCCCTCCATCCTCCCTCCCCCCACCCTCAACCCATCTTAATGAAGTGTGGACTCTACTACATACCATGGTAACTATGAACACAGAACTTCCCTTATCTTTGAGTCAGTGGACTTTCTTTCTGGGAGGAAGAGGACCTCAGCATTTCTCATTTGTCCCAGCTGCCTATGACTGAGGATAAGTTCCAGGAGACTGAGGTCAAAAGGTAGGGATCCCATTTTCATCCAACCCCTACTCATGGAGCAAAGGCTATACCTTGGTCATGGTGTGCTAAGAGTACCAGAGCTCCAGTAGTTCTGTAGGTTCCTGAGTTGATAGTCCACACCACAAGAGGCAAAGGACATCAGGCTACTGACCTCTCTCCACATAACCCTTAGCTCCTACAGTGAGGGATGTGAGGAAAATTTGCAATTATCCCACTGAAGCACTGGCTCAGAGATTTTACTAGGAGGGGGGCAGGCCATAAAATCCACAGTTATTTATCTCTTTCTAAAGTAACTATTTGCAAGAGAGCATGGATAAATGTAAACCTAAGCACACTCTCAAAAACAATGGATGTGGGAACCAGCAGTTAGCGTAATGGCTATGTCGCTGGATTCCCACGTAGTCGACCGCGGTTCGTGTCCCAGACCCAGTGGCTTAAAACTCAAGCCGGGCGTGTGTGGG
>NW_006203829.1:4027-7091 GCF_000334495.1 Tupaia belangeri chinensis | reverse complement strand
AAAGAAGCCTGGTGGAGCCAATAAAAATACAACCAAGACTACAGACTGGCTAGTTTGCAGTAGAGCAAACCCTGGGATGATAGTAGAACTGATAACACTCTCATACTCTATTTCCTTGACCATAATAAGATTTTAAGTTCCACTAATCTCTGGCCAATTGTTTACAATAGTACTCTGAGATATGTATTATTTTACAAATTTACATAATAAAAATTGAGGCTTTTTCCAAGGAATCATTTCTGAGGTCACTTTTTGGTATTTTTTTCTGATGCCAGGAGTGCTCCATGTTGCTCTTACTCCCTTCCGCTCTACTGTAAGCTAGCCAGTATGTAATCTTAGTTGTATTTTCATAGGTTAAGAAAAGAAAGAAGAAAAAATACTCAAAGAAAGAATGTCTGAAAACTTATCAAATTATTTTTTAAATAACCTATATATCCTAGTTCAGTGAATTCCCAGTAAGATAAATGCAGAGACAAACAAACATACCATCATCAAACTGCTACAAGCCCAAAACATCTTGAAAAAAAAAGAGAAAAATGGCTCATCACTTACAGGGAATCCCAATAAGATTAATGGATGACTTTTCAGCAGAAATATGGCTACCTTCAGACACATACTCAAGTGCTCAAAGAAAAAAGAAAAACTGTCAACCAAGAATTCTATTGCTTTGAGAGATTCGTCGTTACCAGAAATTCACCGAGCTGCTCATCCAGAAGTTGCCCTTCCAGAGGTTGGTGAGGGAGATCGTCCAGGACTTCAAAACCTACTTGAGGTTTCAGAGCATTGCCATAGATGTGCTTTAGAAGGCTAGTGAAGCGTACCTGGTGGGTTTGTTTGAAGATACTAATCTGTATGCCATCCACACTAAGAGAGTCATCATCATGCCCAAAGATATTCAGTTGGCTCGCGGGAGACAGAGAGAGAGAGCTTAAGTGAAGGCAGTTTTCATGGCATTTTGTAGTAAATTTTGTAAAATAGTTTGGTTTAATTTGTGACGTTTTCATAAGAAATTGTTTATAATATGTTGCATTTGTACTTAAGTCATTCCATCTTTCACTCAGGATGAATGCGAAAAATGACTGTTCACAGACTTAAGTGATGTGAGCACTGTTGCTTAGAAGTGACAAGTTGCTAATATGCAGAAGGGATGGGTGATACTTCTTGCTTCTTATGATGCATGTTTCTGTATGTTAATAGTTTGTTGGGTAGCTATTAAGGTACTAGAATTGATAAATGTGTACAAGGTCCTTTTGCAATAAAACTGGTTATGAATTGATCCAAGTGTTTAACAATCAGGGCTGTTAAGTCAGACCATTCATCACTGTAATAGAATGTGGGCTTTTGCAAGGGTGAAGATACAAGTCTTAACCAGTGTAACTTACAGTTTCCTAAAAAAAGAAAAAAAATAAATAAACTTGGCAGCTATAGAATACACTATGTGCATTTATAATAGCTATTTTATATATTATAGTATCACATTTCTAAATTAAATGTTTTACATTCGCAAGTGGTAGAGAGTCTTGTCATTAGGTGTGTGTAATTTTAGAGCTCAGTTGGTTTTCTACTAGCTAGACTGCACTTGTTTTCATAGTAGTGAAATGCTATATTTGCATTATATATGTTGTATAAGTCCTCATTCTACCACATGTTAACTAATCCTCTAGCTGATAACACAAACACTAACTGGGGTATTTTATTCAAAGGGCTCTAGAATAAAACATGAGTTATTCACACCAGCATCATTTGTTACTGATACTCTGAACTAGTTAGTGCAGTTTTTCATTGTGTTGTGATTGGTCTCATAACTAGATTGTGTGTTTTGTTTTTGTTTTTGTTTTTGTTTTTTGTTTTTTGTTTTTCCCCCTTCTAATAAGAGGAAACAATCCCGAGAAGAGGATATCTCATGGCTCCTGCAAACTAGTCATTTCAGGGGACAGGAAAAATGAAGATTTTTTACTGATAATTCAGACTCCAGCAAACAAAGCTAGCGTGGTAGGGAGCCCCTCTGGCCTTCTATTTCTGCCTCTGTGCCTCTGTCTTTCTCTCTCTGCTTCTGTCCTCTCATTTTTTTTGTAATTTTTCCTTTTTATGATTTCTTTAAAGGTCAAGTTTTTCTCTTGCTCTCAGTCTCAGCTCCACCTTTTGTTTTGTTAATAATCCCCTCTGGTCCTCCCAACCAGGCAGAAGAGTTGAGGCCTTCCTTCAGAAGAGGATTCTTCATGGCTCCTGCAAACTAGTCATTTCAGGGGACAGGAAAAATGAAGATTTTCTACTGATAACAGCCTCCAGCAAACAAAGCTAGTGTGGTAGGGAGCCACTCTGGCTTTCTATTGCTGCCTCTGTGCCTCTGTCTTTGTCTCTCTCTGCTTCTGTCCTCTCATTTTTTTGTAATTTTTCCTTTTTACGATTTCTTTAAAGGTAAAGTTTTTCTCTTGCTCTCAGTCACAGTTCCACCTTTTGTTTTGTTAATAATCCCCTCTGGTCCTTCCTCCCAGGCAGGAGAGTGGAGGCCTCCCTTCAGAAGAGGATTCTTCATGGCTCCTGCAAACTAGTCATTTTGCGCAGTGAAATTCTTGCAACAAATCACCTTGTAAGTGAAATGATGTAATTGAATGTATTTGAAAAAACGTAAATAAAAATTTTAAAAATTTTAAAAATTTAAGAAAAAGAATCTCAGACATAGAAGAGAAAATAGCTGGCCTAGAAAAATCCACCACGAAGACTGAGAAAATGGCCCAAAAATTTGAGAATAATATACGAGAAGTACTAGATACCATCAAACGTCCAAATATTTGGATAATTAGCATTCCAGAAGGTGAAGAGACCCATAAGGGCGTTGATAATCTATTCCATGAAATTCTACAAGAAAACTTTCCAAACCTAGAGAGGTATTCGAAGATACAGTCCGAAGAAATACAAAGGACCCCAAGTAGAATCAACCCAAGAAGATCTTCTCCAAGACACATTATAGCCAGATTGTACAAAAGCACAGACAAACAAGATGCTGAGATTGGCAAGAGAAAAACATCAAGTTACCTACAAAGGACATCCCATCAGGCTAACA
>NW_006203829.1:0-2957 GCF_000334495.1 Tupaia belangeri chinensis | reverse complement strand
AAGAAATGGAAAATTATTTGTTGACAATAACATGTATGTTGATGTGCTTGATTGAGACAATATACAGTGTACTCTGGATGGAAAATCTCATTTTGTATGCTGTAATGATGTACAGTGAATGAACGTAAACAAATAAATTTAAATTATACATTAAAAAACAAAAAAGAGGAAACAATACCTAAGTTCTTTTCCTTGTGGAGTTTGTATTATAATAACCCTTAGCATAAACTTGCTGTGGGAGAGGAGTATAGCTCCAGCATATTGAACCTCTGCCAACTGAGATGGTATTGGGTTAGATTATGTCTAGTTAATATCCTGGGAAAATCACTTTTTATAGAGATGGCCTTCCAAGTGGTTTTAAAATTTATCCTTCTATTGAAGATTTTAGGTAAATTATGTATGTTGACTAAATGTACAAATAAACTTGTTTACAAAAAAAATTCTATTGTATATTCAGCAAAGGAATCAATCTAAAATAAGAGTGAAATAGACTTTCTAAGATAAACAAAAATGGAGAGAATTAATTGCTAGTAGGTTTGCTGTAAAGGAATATTAAAACAAGTTCTCAGGCTGAGAACAGGTAGCAATTTGAGCAACCAAAAATACCTATAAAAATTAACATAAAAATATTTACGTAATTATAATAGACTCTATTAGTGCATAATTTCTTATTTGTTTTAAATGAATTAAAATGCAACTGTATAAAATAAAAAATATATTGTTAATCGTTGGGCCTGTAACATATAGGAATGTAGTATGTATGTGATATGCTTGCCAAAAACATCACATCACAATGGAGGTAGGTGAGAGCATTAACTATAATGGGCTAAGGAATTGATGGTAGATGGTAAAGTGATAACTATAACAAGTAACTGCTGGGTTTGTAACATTAGTAGATGTAATATGTATAACAAAAAAGTAGAGGGGCAAAGAATAAAGCTATCTAGAAATAACATTTATATATGTCATTAAAATTATGCCAATGTAAATTTGAAACCAATTATGATAAGTTAAGATGCATATGGGGTGGAAGAGACAGTGGCTGAGAGGTAATATGTGACACTCTGTGAGGCCAACACACATGAGAAGGTTATGGTTTATGTCCAGAGACCTCCTTGAGTACATCAAGCATGTTCCTGTTATGCTCATGATACAGGACTAGCTAAAGATACAAGTAGATTGTGACATCAAGATCCTGTTGAGAATGCCTCACCTTCTCTCTTTGTCTCTTACTCATGAAGGAAATAAATAAACTTTCTAAAAAAAAATGTATATGGGAGAGACTGTCCCTTTTGCTGCAGCAGCTAGCCGCCAGGTCCATCAGCAGGCCTCTGGGCAGTAACAGACACTGAGGCAGGGGCAACACTGCCCCCACTGCATCGCTTCCAACCTTCCAGTCCAAGACCCACCCAGACTTATAGGCAAGTAGACAGTTACTCTATTTTTTTTCCTTTTTCTTTGCTCTCCTCCATTCTTTTGTTAATTTCCTCCTCTTCTTTTCCCACAGACTGTCCCTTTTGCTGCAGCAGCCAGCCACCAGGTCCATCAGCAAGCTTCTGGCGAAAACATGCACTGCGCTAATGTGCGGTGCAAGACTTTTTCTTTATTCCCCTCCATATTCTTTTCTCTTATATTATCTTTTCTTCCTCCTCTTCCACCTTGTCAGAGGGACTAGCTAGATCTCCAATAAGAGATCTAAAATTTTCTAATAATAAAAGATTCTCTGGGATCTTCCCTTCTACTGAACCAGCTGGGAAAAAGAGATACCGCTCTACAGACACCTGAAAAGAGCATCTTTCGTGAGACCTCATTACTAAAAACAACAGAACAGAGACTTCGGCAAATGTCAATTCGCAGCAAAAGGGAAACACACTCTCTGTCAGTGACACATTCTCCTAAGAGGTATTTAAAAGTGTGCACATCTTCCAATGGCTAGAAGTAGAAGAGCCTCGGTTCTGAATAAACAAGGAAATATATCTCCATCAAAGAACCAGAGTAACTCCTCTCCATCTTTCGTGAAAATGGAGGATGTTACCAAAATGCCAGAGAAAGAATTTCAAACATTCATGGGGAACAAATTCTATGAGTTGGAACAGAAAAGAGACAATGAACTACAGGAGATTAGGAAGTGATTTCAAGATATGAAAGAAGAAATGGACACTCTGAGAAAAAAACAGATGGAACTATTAGAGATGAAGTCTGGAACAGAGGAAATCAAAAACTCTCTCCCAAGTATTAAAAGTCTATTAGACCATGCTGAAGATCGAATCTCTGATGTAGAATATAAAACTTCTGACCTAGAAAAAAACACCAAAAGGATAGAGAAACTAACAAAAAACATGAGGATAATATACAAGAAATACTAGACTCCATAAGACACCCAACCATCAGAATAATTGGCATCCCAGAAGGTGAAGGAACTAATAACAATATAGAAAATCTATTCCATGAAATTCTGGAAGAAAATTTCCTGAGTCTAGAGAGGCACTCAAGCATCAAGACCCAAGAAATACAAAGGACCCCAAATAGAATCAACCCCAGAAGATCTTCACGAAAGTGCATCTTAGTCAGACTGTCCGAGAACACAGATAAAGACATGATACTAAAACTGGCAAGAGAGAAATGAGAAGTGACATACAAAGGTCATCCCATCAGGCTAACACCAGACCTCTCAATGGAAACAATGCAAGCAAGGAAAGAATGGGGAGATGTATTGAAAGTGTTAAGAGGGAAACAATTTCAACCAAGATTATTATATCCTGCAAGATTATCCTTCATATGGGAAAAAAAGATTAAAATCTTCTCAGACAAACAAGACCTGAAAGAATTTGCCAACACCAGACCAGCACTTCAACAAACCCCAAAGAAAGTACTGTTCCAGGAAAACTAAAGAATTAACAGACAGAAACAAAGGAATAACAGGCACCTAAGACAATGGCCAACTTAAACGTCGGGAC
>NW_006203828.1:0-775 GCF_000334495.1 Tupaia belangeri chinensis | reverse complement strand
GACACCGGAATTTGAACTTGGCAGAACATATAACAGGGAAAAAAATAAATAAATAAAAAATAAAAAAAACAAAAAACAAACAAACAACAGAGATGGTTGTTGAACCAGATCACATCTCCTACCCTCCCAATCTTCACCCACTTTTCACACCATCCCCTCATTTTACCTCTCCAGTCTAACATTAATCCTGATAAATCAGGATGAGCATTTTGGTGGCAGCGGATGCCTGATGGTTAAAGACACTGCACTCCCAGATGGCTGAGCATGGTTCAGATCCAGTACCTGGCAGCTTGTTTCTCATTTTCTATATCTCTCTCTGTTTCTCTAGTCAAATTAAAAAATATTGTTAGTTCTTTGCTGTGTCAACTATGAGAATAAAGACAATGGTCAGCAATCAGAATTTTGACATTCCTGAGAATGTTGACATCACCCTATAGGGATGCACAGTTATTGTAAAGGGACTGTTGTGAAGGGACCCAGAGGAAGCCTGCAGAGGGACTTCAATCACATCAATGTTGAACTGTCTCTTTGGAAAGAAAAAGAAGAGGCTGTGGGTTGACAAATACTGGGGAAACAGAAAGGAACTGACTACATTTCGCACTATCTGTAGTCACACCCAGAACATGATCAAAACTGTTATGCTGGGCTTTCACTACATGATGAGGTTTGGGTATGCTCATTTTCCCATCAATGTCGTTGTTATTCAAGAGAACAGTTCTCTTGTTGAAATCTAAAATTTCCTAAGCAAAAAATACATCTGGAGGGTTGGAATGAG
>NW_006203827.1:821318-823391 GCF_000334495.1 Tupaia belangeri chinensis | reverse complement strand
AACTTTCAATACATCTTCCCATTCTTTCCTTGCTAGTATTGTTTCCGTTGAGATGTCTGGTGTTAGCCTGATGGGATGACCTTTGTAAGTCACTTCTCTTTTCTCTCTTGCCAGTTTTAGTATCATGTCTTTATCTGTCTTTATCTGTGGTCTTCGAGAGTCTGGCTATAATGTGCCTTGGGGAATATCTTCTGGGGTTGAGTCTTTTTGTGGTCTTTTGTATTTCTTGGGTCCGGATGCTTGAGTGCCTTTCTATACTTGGGAAATTCTCTTCCAGAATTTCATCGATTGGATTTTCCATGCTGTTATTACTTTCTTCACCTTCCAGGATGCCAAATATTCTTATGTTTGGGCGTCTTATGGAATCTAGTATTTCTCATATTATCCTCATGTTTTTTAGTTATTTTCTCTATCTTCTTGGTGTTTTTTTCAAGGTCAGAGGTTTTATCTTCTACATCAGAGATTCGATCTTTGGCATGGTCTAATTGACTTTTAATACTTTCAAGAGAGATTTTGATTTCCTGTATTTCAGACTTCATCTGATTCTTTCTCAGAGTGTCCATTTCTTCTTTCATATCGTGGAAGGACTTCTTAATCTCCTGAAGTTCGTTGTCTCTTTTCTGTTCCAACTCATAGAATTTGTTCATCATGAAGGTTCTAAATTCTTTCTCTGACATTTTGGTGACATCCTCAGATTTTAGGAGAGATGGAGTGGAGTTATTCTGTTCCTTTGGTGGAGACATATTTCCTGACTTGTTCAGACCTGAGACTCTTCTACTTCTGGACATTAGATGATGTATTCACTTTTGAATATCTCTTAGGAGAAAGTTTCTTTGACTAGGAGCAAGCATGTATCCCTTTTCTGTGAATTGATGTGTGCAGAAGTACCTCCTCTGAAGTTTTTAGTAATGTGGTCTCTAGAGGGGTACTCTATTCTAAATAATCACAGGTGGTTGAGTATTGACGAGGATCCCAGGAACCTTCCAATATATTATGGAAGTTCAGAACTGGGATTCAAGATCTGTCAAATCTCTCAGGAATAGTGGGGGATGAAGAACAGAGGATAATGTAAGAGGAAAGAAAAGAGTACAGAGGAGATTAAAGAAAAAGTCGTGGTGCACAATTTTGCCAGTGGGCTATAGATAGAATGGGAGAACTCCTGCAGGGCAAGGACCTGTCTGGTCTGTGGGACAAGCGGGGGGAGAGAATTCGCAAATCAAAAAGAAATAGCAAAGAAGAAAAAAATTGAAAAATGAGGCCGTGCCTACCTTTAAAGAAGGTGAGGTCCTAGTCTTGGGAGCCTGGTGTGGGCTGGGGGCAGTCGTGCCCCAGCCTCAATGTCCCTTGCTGGGAAGTGGGCTATAGATGGAATGGGAGAACTCCTGCAGGGCAAGGACCTGTCTGGTCTTTAAAGAAGGTGAGGTCCGGAAGGGAACAGAACAGGCCTTCAAGAACCAGGTCCATGGCTCCTGCAATCTAGCCATTTTGGGGGAAACAGAGAAATGAAGAGATACCCCTGATAATTCGGCCTCTGGCATAGAAAACTCACGTGGTAGGAAGCCTCCTTTCAGGCCTCCTCTCTCTGTATCTGTCTTTGTCTCTCTCTACCTCTGTCTCTGTCTCCTCTCTCGCTTTTGTTTTTAATTTTTTATTTTTAGTGTTTTTTTTTAAGCTGATGCATCTTCCTGGGCCTGTTGGCCCCTCTTAGCCCTTTATCTTGTTAATAATTCCCTCTCTCCCTCCCAACCCTGGAGAGGCAGAAGGGAACAGAACAAGCCTTCTTCAAGAACCTGCTCTATGGCTCCTGCAATCTAGCCATTTCGCTTGGCACTTGTGCGCCACGCAGTTTTCTAATTTGGGGGTTTTATTGAAATTTTTTGAATTTTTTTTTTAGTTTTATTTAAAAGTTTTTCTCTTCATATTTTTTCTCTTTTTCTTTGTTTCTTGTCTGTATTTTTTTTCCTGTTGTTGCTATTTTTTCCCTCTCTCTGTTTCCTTTTCTACACACTCCTCAACCCTCAGATTGAACTTCCAAGTTTGGGAAGAAACCGACCATCCACCAGATGACTAGAA
>NW_006203827.1:807775-820114 GCF_000334495.1 Tupaia belangeri chinensis | reverse complement strand
TTCAAGCAGAAATAAATGAAATAGAAAATAAGTGAACTATACAGAAAATAAATGAAAGTAAAAGCTGGTTTTTGAAAAGATAAACAAGATTGACATACCATTAGCTAGACTAATTAAGAAGAAGAGAGAAAGGAACCAGGTAAATCAAATTTGCAATGAATCAGGCAGCATTGCAACAGACATAATAGTAATACAAAACATCATTAGAGGATACTATGAGTGACTATATGCCTACAACGAAGAAAACTCGGATTAGATGGACAAATTCTTGGACATGTATTATCTACCAAAATTGACTAAGGAGGATACAGAAAGCCTGAATAGACCTGTAACAAGTAATGAAATTCAATCAGTAATAAATAGCTTCCCAAACAAAGAAAATTCCAGATCCTGAATGCTTCACTGCTGAATTCTACAAAACTTTTAAAGAAAAGGTAACCCCTATTCTACTCAAATGGTTTCTAGTGATCCAAATGGAAGGAACACTTCCAAATTCATTGTATGAAGCCTCCATCACCCTTATTCTCAAATCAGATAAAGATATGACAAGAAAGGAAAACTACAAACTTATATCACTGATAAATATAGATGCAAAAATTCTCGACAAGATACTTGCTAACCATATTCAACAGCATATAAAAAAGATTATTCATCACAACCAGGCAGGCTTTATTACAGGGATACAAGGGTGGGTCAACATATGCAAAACCATAAATGTAATACACCATATCAACAGAAAGAAAGAGAAAAACCGTATGATCATTTTAATCGATGCAAAAAAAGCATTTGACATGCTACAATATTACTTCATGATTAAGACTGTCAGTAAAATCAGCATAGAAGGATGGTTTCTCAGCATAATAAAGCCCATCTATGAAAAACATATAGCTAACATTATACTGAGTGGGGAAAAGCTAAAAGCTTTTTCACTAAAAACTGGAACAAGAATACCCACTTTCTCCACTCCTTTAGAAGGCTTCCCCCTCTTTCCACTCCTATTCAATATAGTTCTAGAAGTCCTAGCCAATGCTATCAGACAAGAGAATGAAATAAAATGCATTCCAAAAGAGAAAGAAGAGCTGAAATTACCTCTGTTTGCATATGACATGATTTTGTGCATAGAAGACCCAATAGTATCCACAAAAAAAACTTTTTTTCCCCTCAGGTTCAAGTTTAATAGAAACTATAAAAACATCAACGGGCTGGCATCCCACTACTGGTACATCATACACATCAGATGGCCTACCCCATAAGACAACTCAGGCCATTCCCACCAATGAAAAGAAAAGGTGGCCTCCCCAACCCACATAGGACAGGCCTGTTGTGGCCCACACATCTTGGCTGAAACTAAGTCTTGCATTTTAAACATGAAAAAGATACAAAAGAGGTCTTGTTCTCATGGCTTCCCACTGCAGCCCAGCACTACATTGGTCCAGTGCTCACTTCTGCTTGGAGAAATATTCTTTGCTCTTTTGGACATCAGGCTTGATGGTATCACTGCCAGGCTTCCAGCCAGCTGGGCATACCTCACCATGTTTGTCGGTGAACTGGAAGGCCTGAACTAGTCTCAGAGTCTCATCCACAGAGCGGCCAACAGGGAGGTCATTTGCAGTGATCTGCTGAAGGATGCCCTTATCATCGATAATAAAAAGGCCTCTGAAGGAAATGCCTTCATCAGCCTTTAGGACCCCATAATCCTGAGCAATGGTACGCTTGGGGTCTGATACTAAGGGAATGTTCATGGGTCCTAGTCCTCCTTGCTTCTTGGGTGTGTTGATCCATGCTAGGTGACAGAAGTGAGAATCCACAGAAGCACCAATCAATTGGCAGTTGAGTTTCTTAAATTCTTCTGCCGTATCACTGAAAGCAATGATCTCCGTGGGGCACACAAAAGTGAAGTCAAGAGGATAAAAGAAAAACACAACATATTTTCCTTTGTAGTCGGTTAGGCTGTGGCTTTGAAGTTAGGGGCAGGGTGCCCAATTTTGGCATTTCCTGAAGACATTTTGCTATCAGCAGCTTCGAGGTTCCAAAGAGAAACAACTCAGGCCAGCCAGGAAGAGGACCCACAAAAAAACTTTTTGAAGTAATAAATGCATACAGCAAAGTGGCAGGATACAAAATTAACTTACAAAAATATTTTGCATTTCTGTATACAAACAACAAGTAGACAGAGACAGAAGTGAAGAAAGTAATCCCATTTACCATAGCCATGAAAAAGTATAAGATACCTAGGAATAAAACTAACCAAGGAAGTTAAAGACTTCTATAAGTAAAACTATGAAAATATTAAAAAAGAAATTGAAAAGGACAACAAAAAAGTGGAAGGACATTCCATGTTCCTGGATTGGGAGAAGTAATATAATCAAAATGGCAATTCTACCCAGATTAAACTACATTTTAATGCAATTCCTATGAAATTACAAGAGGCATTCTTCACAGATCTAGAAAAGACAATCATAGAATTTTTCTGGAATCATAAAAGTCCATGTATTGCAAAAGTCATCCTGTGCAAAATAATGGAGTGGGTGGCATCTCTCTTCCTTACCCCAAAATATAGTACAAAACAGCATGGTATTGGCACAAAAACAGGCACAAAGACTAATGGAACGGAGTAGAGACCCCAGAAATAAACTTCAAAACACACAGCCAACTCATCTTTGACAAAGGGTACCGGTCGATCTAGTGGGAAAAGTAAAACCTGTTTAGCAAATGGTGCTGGAAAACTGGATATCCACCTTCAGAAAGATGAATCTGAATGCCTGTCACCATTAACAAAAATCAATTCAAAGTGGATCAAGGATCTAAGCCTAAGACTGCAAACTATAAAACTACTGATTGAAAACACTGGGGAAACATTGGAATAGCCAAAGACTTCTTAAGCAATACCCCCAAAGCATAGGAAATAATTCCCAAAATAGACAGGTGGGGTTACATTAGTAAAGAAGTTTCTGTACAGCAAAGAACACAGTAATTAGTGTAAATTGGCAACCTTTGGAATGGGAGAGAATTTTTGTGAACTATGCCTCAGATAAGAGACTTATAACCAGAATACATAGGGAACTCCAGTGCCTTACCTGAAATAAAATGATTAACATAATTAAAAGATGGGAAAATGGACTGAATATACAACTTTCTAAGGAAGACATACAAACAGCTAAACTGCATATGAAAAATGCTCAGCACCCATCATCATAAGAGAGATGCAGATCAAAACCAAAATGAAATAACACGTAACCCCCGTCAGAATGGTGAAGATTTAAAAAAAAATGGTAAGTTCTGGAGGGGATGTGGTGAATGTGGAACACTCCTACATTGTTGGTGGGAATGTAAACTGGTCCAGCTCTATGGAGAATAATATGGAGGCTCCTCAAGGACCTTCCAATAGAACTAACATATGATCCAGCAATTCTACTCCTGAGTATTTACCCAAAGGACAGGAGAATGTTCAATAAGAAAAGCGCTTGCACATTTGTATTCATTACAGCATTATTGACGATTGCTAAGACATGGAACCAACCCAAATGTCCACAAACAGATGAATAGATTGAAAAAGTGTGACGTGTATACTTCATGGAATACTATTCAGCCATAAAAAACAACAAGGCCCTGGCATTTTATAGAAAGTGGATGAACATGGAAGATTTATTGCTGAGTGAAGCAAGTCAGGCTATGAAACAGAGACATTGTATGTCTCCACTTAACATATACTGACTGTCTACACTCCACGGTAGAGATTAAAAGACTGGAGGACATAAAGCATTAAAATTTGTTATGGACACTGGGGACAAATTGGAAGGAGAGTCTGAGAGGAGAAAAGTGCAGGAAGGGAAATTTGGGAAAATGCAGAGAAGTAAAGCATTTGTGTTACACAGATATGGTTTGTTGCCTGTTGATGAAGTCATGTATAGCAATCTCAACTCATCTACTGTGTGGCGGATATCATGTTGGGTAAAATCTCTTTAAAAACTAAGTGATTTATAATGATTGAATATATTAATAATAATAATTAATACTAATAAAATATCATATAAATATTATAGAAAGTAAGAATATGTGAAGGCTTCAATGCAGAACCCTATTTACAGTACAACTGAAGTCTATATTTATTTAAAATAATCAAGTTTAAATGTACATGATTGTTAGTGCATTAACTATTATGTCCAAAGGGAACAAAACTCTCCCTGTCCTCAACCAACAAAACCTAGGTAATGGCCAGCAGTGATTTAACAGAAATCAGACATCTGGTTTATTTTATTTTTGTTGAGGAACTCACATAAATCTGAAGAAAACACCATCAGATAAGATGTATTTATCAGTTTTCTTAGTCCTAAAACATGAGGGTATTACATTTGACTTTTTTTACACTATTTAAAAAAAAAATAAAAGACTGGCTATAATTTAGATGCCACTTATGTTTATTTGTTACCTCTGGAGATATTGGGTTTTCTTTTTTTCCCCCTCTAATGTGGAATGCATGCTTTAAATATAGGTACCAGAATTAATGACCATTTTCCTGAATACTGTATCTAAGTATAAATATCTTCAGAATCTCATTTAAAAAAAAACATAATGTTTTAAAAAACCCAAATTAATAAATTCCAAAATCTTTTTCATAGATGACAACTGTATTGGTTTGGAGAAACTGGTGGTTAACTGTGGGTCAATATAGTCAGGCATTTGTTTATGTTCCTAATGATAAGAAATGATTCCCTTTCACCTTCTTTAGAAATTATTGTACACATAGTTCTCATTTTCCCTTTTTAGTGCTGAAACATTAGTCAGAGGGACACATGCATGTCATTATAAATTAAGTTCAAAACACTTAAAATAATTCTGTATTAGAAACAAGACTCCATCATAAGTCTCTTCTTTTTTGGAAGTCATACTAGGCTGGTTAAATGCTCCAATTTCATTGTTATTAACATTTAGGAAACAGAAGAATATTCTAGCTAGTTCACACTGGAGGTTTAGTCACAACACTGACTCCTGTTGGTTTTATGGGTTCAGAAGCTCTACTACTCTTCCTCTGGCTGAATTTGCTCCTGGATTCTGTGGTTCATTCTTTGGCAGCTTTTTAGCTATTGCCAAGAAAATATCATTTGCATTCATAGATGTTTTAACTGATGTCTCCTAACTGTTGTCATCTGCATAAGACTGTGCTTCCTAGAAATTTACAGCTCTTTTATTGCTAGGTCAGCCTTGTTTCCTGACAAAGCTATTACAATATTAGGACTTGCTTGCTTCTGAAATGCTTTAGCCCAGTTTTTTTTTGCACTTGCAATGGGCTCCTCATTTGTGATATCATATACAACTATGGCTGCTTGTGCTCCTCTGTAGTACATCGGTGCTAAGCTATGGTATCTCTCCTGGCCAATTGTATCTCATATTGCAAACTTACTCCTGTGTCAAGACACACAGTTTGGGTTAGAAAAGCAGCCCTAATTGTAGTCTCCTGAAATTCATGAAATTGGCCTTTCAAAAAATGAATCATTAGGCTTGATTTGCCAACAGCAGACTCTCCTAGAAGTACTAGTTAAATTGGCCAAAAATTTTATTTTTGGCCCTTTGGGTCTTATTTCTCTTTGATTAGCCATGTCCAAATTTGAGAGATGTCCCTAATTTTACACTCTTAAATAAACTTCCAGGATAGAAAAGGTGTCAGTTCTTTTCGTCCTGAGAACAGAGCACACTGGGCCCTAGAGATGACACTTCTTGGCAGCAAGGCCCAGGCATGGCTGGAGGATGAGAGGCAGTGGTGGTGGCAGTGACAGTGGTGATGTTGGTGGTGTCTTCTTACACTGCAGCTCTGACACTGTTGTAGGTCTTGTGAGGTGGTACTACCCCGGTCAGGCAATGTCTCTATGTCTTTTCTTTTTTAATAAATATTTTTTGTTGCCAGAGGGTATGCATGTGTGGGCATGTGAGAACATCCCCCCATCCCAATGGGATGTGTTCACACTGCAGGAATTTTTCCTCCATTCTGTCAGGATCTTTGGTATGCCCACTGTGTTTTTCAAGCTGCCAGGCTAGGATTTAAACTGGGGTTGACCATGTAGGATCTAACCTTCTATGCACAGCACCTAACTCTAATGCCATGAGGTGGACCTTCCAGTTTTCCTTCTTTGCTCTCATTGCACCTTCTTAATTTAGGTTTTTACGTGTTTTTTTGTTTTTAGAGAGAGATTTTTGGTATAGAGCGCATTCTTGCTGGAGACACAGAGAGAGACAGACAGAGAGAAAGCGAGAAACTACTCCCTAGGAGGATGGCCATGGCTCAATTCCTTCTTTTCCATTATCCTTTTGTGATTCTGGGCATGCATGCACACATACCTGGCATGAGTTTCAAGCTTCCAGGTCTGGGATTCAAACTGCAGTTGGCCACGTGGGAGTTCAGTGCCTTAACCACTGTGCCACTTGATCCCCTCCCCCAAGTTTAGGTTCTTATTACCTAAAACTCTCATTCTCAGTCATTATGTTCAAATGGAAAATTGTAACATCCTAAAATGGACTATACATCTACCTTTTCTACCTTCCAGTTAATTTCTTCCCCCACAACCCCACTGTGTCAGAGTAATTTTCCTAAAATGCATATCTAAGCTTGGCCTCACTTAATAAAATTCTAACTTCTCAGTTTGGCATTCAAGATTCTCTACAATTAAGTCCCACTAAGTAGTCATCATATCATGTCCCCTTTCAAATTTTTTTTTAGTAATAGATTGGTTTACCTAGAGCATTAATAAGCATTTAGTCATAGTAAAAGATTGCATAAGATATTTGAAATAATACATCTATCATAACAACATTATAGTTGGTCACTCGAGAATTCTTCAGAGAAGATGGCTTACACTTTATAGTCAAGCACAGACAAAATAAAAAATGAAATTCCTTTATTTATTTATTTTGTTTAGTTTAAATCAAATGTAGTCTGAGTCACTACAGGTTTGGTCTTACTGCCTGATAAAAATCTTTAACACTCTAAATGTGAAATAAAGTAATTTGAAAGGCTTTAGCTAACAATATTCCTTTCCAAGTTTGAGGGAAAGGTTACAAAAATCCTAAAAGGGCTTTGAAAATCACTGACTCAAATAGAAAATTCATGAAAGCTGAGACCAAACCAAATTAAATAGGTCTGACTCAACTCAGCATTATCAAAAATTTTCCAAAATACTTCTCAAGGAAATACACAGGCAGCAACTTTGTTTGTATACAAAATCATTCAAGTGCCTCTGGAAATCAGTTACTGTGAAGTGGAAAACTAAATCTCCCAATTCATACATATATTTGAAAATTATGGATAGGATGGCCAATTGGGGGAGAGAGCCATAAAATAAAAATCCACAGTTATAGAAAATGAATGAAGGTTTTTAATTATTTTAATCATTGGAGAATATTAATTCATATATATCCCTAAATATTGATAGTCATAGAAAGCCTCGTTAATTTTTGTATTGGATATATTTTACACCTTATGCAGTAAATTCCTTTATTCAAATAATTGATTTCATTTTTCTTTTACATAGAAGCTGTTTTTGAAACCAAAAAAAATCCAAAATTGGTGGAGGTGGGACTATAGGAAGGGCAAATATAAGAAGGGCAATAAAGAAAATATTTATGATAGGGACCTCATTAATTATCACCAATTTTGAGAACATTCATGCTGAAAAAGTTCTGAGAAGTGTTATCTAGTTTATACATTTTGTCTTTAGGCAAACTTAGTTGACAAAATCATTTCATATTCTTTTTTTTTTTTTTAGAGGATTTTGCTACAGGGCACGTGCACTTGCCAGAAAGACAGAGAGAGACAGAGAGACAGAAAGCGAGAAATCACCCCCCAGGGGGGATGGCCATGCTGCAATTCCTTCTCCTCCGTTCTCCTCTTGGGATCTTGGGCACGCATGCACATGCGTCCGGTGTGAGTTTTAAGCCACTGGGTCCAGGACAGGAACTGTAGTCAACTACATGGGAGTCCAGGGACATAGTCATTATGCTAACTGCTGGTCGCATCTCATACTCCTTTCAAACGCTAGCATATAAAAAAGATTTTCCAACCTTAAATTCAAGGGTTAACATACCCCTCTGTCAGCAGATCCTTCCAGATACCTAACTTAAATCCCATATGCTTTATTATTATTATTATTATTATTATTATTATTTATATACATTAAATTACCTGTTTTAGCTAACAAAGTGAATATTTCACTATGTGAACATTTCTCCCTAGTCCAGTTGATTAAACTATAAAATATTTTCAACAGATAATGCCGCATTTTTTGTCCCATCTTACACATATGCTCTTTTCATCACCACCCCCAATTTTTGTTTACTTTTATCTTGTTTTTTATTTATTTATTTTTTTTTGAGGAAGATTTTTGCTACAGGGCATGTGTGCTCTCCAGAGAGATAGAGAGAGACAGAAAGTGATAAATCACCTCCTGGGGGGATGGCCATGCTACAATCCCTTCTCTTCTATCCTCCTCTTGAACTTTTGGGCACACATGCACATGCACCTGGTGTGAGTTTTAAGCCAGTGATGTAACCATTATGCCATCTGCTGGTCTCTGTTTATTTTTATCTTATGACTCTTTAAGTTATTATTTGTGGATGGATTACTCTAGTCCTCCACCCTTGGAAGAGCTATTCATTCTTCAAAGAAGGCTCAGCTAAAATCCTGCATCTTTCAAAAAACATGTTTTCCAACTCTAACCCCAGCTGAATTGCATCTTTTCTTATTCCATATTCTCTTCACACTTTTAGTTTGCTGTAGGGCACATGTGCTCACCTGATAAAGACAGAGAGAGAGGGGGGGGGGCAAGTGAGAAATCACACTCATGGGGGAGAGAGATTGCCACACCACAATCCCTTCTCTGTTTTCCTTTTGAGACTTTGGGCAAGCATATACAGACACTTGGTGTGTTTTTCAAGCTACTGGGTCCAGGATTTGAACCACGCAGTCAACCATATGGGATCTAGCTGCCTTAATTACCCTGCCACCTGGCTGGCCCTCTCTTCACACTTTTGACTTCTGTACGTAAGTATTTGTATGTTATTCTCTGCTTTATTGTAAGCTTCTTAAGAAATTTCCTTACTTAATGATTTATCCATAGCATCAACCAACATTATATTCTGTATCTAATTTAGATGGTGTGATTCAGTAAATGTTGAATAAAATTTGAGTGACAAAGAAAATTCAGACTAGTGGTCTAGCAGTTCTTGCTCATTCATACTGGGCTCTTACTGGTCAAGATCATTCTGTGTCAGGCAAAGGATAATGTTTGCTGCCTCAGGTTATTTTAGGAAGGTAAGAGGCCAAACACACATTCCAAGGGAGTACTATTAAAGTTATCAGATATTCATGGGCTTCTGAAGAAGCAATATTTTGATTGTTATTAATAAGGTATAGAATATTCAACAATGTCTTCTTTAAAGTTTCTTGGTTCTAACACGTATGTTAGTATGACCTGCCTTGTGATATGCAGAGTTGTGCTTTACCCATATGTCCAATTGTTCCCACAGGTATAGATGAGGCTCACCTGTGGACTTCCTACCTTAACACTTAGTTTATCAATTTCTTCTTTAATGAATCGGTGCCCAGATTCCACCCTTCTAACCTGTTGTTAATATTATCCTAAAGGTTTACATAAACAGACCTCCTTTCCTTCTTTTTTCATTCTGGAATCAAGCAGCCCATTAGCATACACCCATGGCTAAATAACACTGCAAATTTTCAAATGAATACATTCCACAAATATCAGATAGGCACTTTTAAAATGTTCTCCTCTGTTGTAAGTGGTTGGAGTTTACAGTGCTGGATAAGATAGACATGATCTTTTTGTTGTTTGTTTTTTGAGAAAAACTTTTTTTTTAATTGGAGAGGCAGATATAAAAGTACAAGTAAAAGATCCCAGACAGATTCTTTTTATTTTCAGGATAAAAATAGAAAAAAAAACCCATAATGCTGACTATGTACAAGCAAACTTAGTGTCTATAATAAACTCAAGCATAGAGAAGACAGTAGCAAATCTTGCTACCCAAAGAAGTCTTTGTGTCTTCCTCAAAAGTTGTAAAAACTAAAAGGTCATTAGGTATCAGAATAAAAAATAAAAACCACACCCAATGGGAGATATAAATAAAATACAGGACATTTCAATATTATGAAATTGAGTGGGCAATGGGAAACAATGGACATTAGTCAGACAAGGCTTTCTAGAGACTGTTATCTAAAGGATAAATAAGAATTGCTCATAAAAGAGGAAACATCATGTACAAACAAGACCCCAAAAATGAAAATGAGAGTGAAAAGAGCAAGTAGTTGAGTTTATGATAGGAAAATAGAGGAAGAAAGGAAGTGAATACAAAGAAATATGGGTAAATCTTTGGCAAATTCTGTAAGTAAGCTACTGCACAATATTTGGATTGCATTTTAAGCATCAGAGAGCTACTTAAGGAGGTTTTTAGAAGAGTACTATTTTAGAATGGCTATTCTGATTTGGAGAAATGATTTGTAGGGGATCAAACCTGAAAACAGTGAAGACCTCTTTGGAGGCTAATATGGCCACAAACAGATGAATGGATTGAAAAACTATGGCACATATACTCTATGGAATACTATTCAGCCATAAAAAGCAACAAAACCCTGGTTTTGACAGGAAGTGGATTAATATGGAAGACTTACTGTTGAGTAAAACAAGCCAGACTATGGAGAGGCATTGTATGTTTCCACCTAGATTTGGGGCATGGATGTACTCTCATGCACCTTGTATATTGTAAAAGCCACTGGGGCTGGAATTCAAAACATAGTCAGTCATGTGATATCTGGCTCCATTAACCACCAAGCCATGGGGTCTAGCTCCCAAAGAACCTTTTTAAAAAGGAAAAACAATGTGTCCTGTTGTAGGCAAGACTATAAGAGATTCTCTAAGACTTTTTTCCCTGGTACATGTGCTCTGAATAATCTCTAGGACTATGAAGATGATGTGGTATGTTGTCATTAGGATTTGTTGTGTGGCACAGCTAATCTTAAAGAGATTATCTAGTGGACCTGAATTTTAAGTGTTTTAAAAGAAGAGCGTTTTCTCTGACTGGGAGCAGAAGAAGTCAGAAAGACGTGCTCTGACTGGCCTAGAATAAAGCAAACACCTTTGTTGTGAACTGCCAATGGAGAGGAATTGCCCCTAGGAGATAAGAGCATTCTCCCAGTCACCAGCTAGCAGAAAAAATAAGAATCTCTGTCCTACAGCTGCAAATAAATTAATTATCCAACAACCTAAATTAGCTTGGAAGGAAATTATTCCCTATGGCCTCCAAAAAGAAATGGAGTCTCACCAACACCCTGATTTCAGCCTTGTGAGGCCCTGACTAGAGAAACAGTTACACAATGCCTAGATTTCTATAGAACTGTGGGGTGATAAATAAGTGTTTTTTCCAACACTTAAGTGTGTGATGATTTGTTATATAACAGTATAAAACTAATATAGTCCTATTCTTTGATGAGTTCAGATTATAGAGAAGAACTTCTTAGAGATAAACCAATGAGAACATGGCCCTGTAACTCTGACCAATGCTATAATTACTTTAAAGGAGTCTATATTGACAGACCTTAACTAGGCTTTATGTTACTACTACGTTACTACTCTCAGAGTCTTCACTTAAAGGATGAAAATATTAGTTATGTCAGCCACCAGTCAATTGTAAATAAAATGTCAGATGGGAAAAGGTAATTGAATAATGGCCGTATAGGTCTGGGGAGGTGTGAATACTTGATAGAAGTGGAATGAAGGAATGGTCATCTCAGAAGTTATCAGGAGAATCAGGTAGGGAAATATCGATAATTACATTGAATGTCAATGGATTAAATTCTCCAGTTAAGAGACATAGACGGGCTGAATGGATAAGAAAACAGAAACCCTCTATCTGTTACCTACAAGAAACTCACCTTATAAATAAAGACATACATAGACTAAAAGTCAAGGGCTGGAAAAAGAGATTCCATGCAAATAGAAATCAATAAAAGGCTGGAGTAGCAATATTGATCTCAGACAAAATATATTTCAAGACAAAGACTGTAAGAAGAGACAAAGAAGGGCATTATATAACAGTAAATGGGGTAATCCAGCAAGAAGATATAACCCTTATAAATATCTACGCACTCAACTCAGGTGCACCTAAATATGTGAAGGAAAGACTGCTGGAGCTAAAAGGAGAGATAAGGAGAAACACTGCTATTTTTGGAGATCTCAACACCCCATTATCTCCTATAGACAGATCTTCAAGACAGAAAATAAATAGAGAGATACAGGACTTAAATGATACTATAAATGGAATGGGCTTGACAGATAT
>NW_006203827.1:802071-802835 GCF_000334495.1 Tupaia belangeri chinensis | reverse complement strand
AAAAACCCCCAAAAAAAAAAAAAAAACCTACAGTTAACATTATACTGAATGGGGAAAAGCTAAAAGCTATTCCGCTAGAAACAGATACTAGGCAAGGCTACCTACTTTCTCCACCGCTCTTTAATTTAGTACTGAAAGTCTTACCTAATGCAATCAGAGAAGAGAACATTATAAAAGGCATTCGAATAGGCAAAGAAGAGTTGAAAATATCTTTATTTGCAGATGACATGATGGTATACTTAGAAGACCCAATGGTCTCCATGAAAAACTTCTTGAAGTAATAAATGAATACAGTAAAGTGGCAGGATACAAAATCAACATCCAATAGTCTATAGTATCTCCATATATGAACAATAAATTGCATGAAGTAGAGTTGAAGAAAGGAATCCCTTTCACCGAACCACAAGATGCATAAGATACCTAGGGATAAACCTAACTAAGAAAGTGAAAGAAAACTATGAGAATCTTAAAAAAGGTATTGAAAGTGACATAAAAAAGTGGAAGGACATCCCATGTTCCTGGATTGGAAGAATTAACATAATCAAAATGGCAATTCTACCCAAATTAATCTACATGTTTAATGCAATTCCAATCAAAATACCAGAATTATTCTTCACAGATCTAGAAAAGACAATCATAAAATTTGTGTGGAATCATAAAAGACCTCGTATTGCCAAAGCAATCCTGTGCAAGAGAATGGAGTAGGAGGCATCTCACTCCCTGATACAAAGATATACTATAAAGCTTTGATCAAAACAGCATTG
>NW_006203827.1:798678-800794 GCF_000334495.1 Tupaia belangeri chinensis | reverse complement strand
GAATGTTGAAGGGGGGAGATTAATGTCTCTGTACTGACGGACATGCATGGCATTCCCTTTTGAAAAAACAATGTAATACACTGTGAAGTTATATGTAATCCAATGTAATATAAAGAAGATTATGATGATGACAATAAAAAAAAGACAAAAGATAACAAGTGTTCATGAGGATGTGGAGAAAAGGGAAACCTTGTACACTGTGAATGGGGATGTAAATTAGTACAACATATGGACAACAGTTTGGAGGTTTCTCAAAATAATTAAAAATAGCATTACCATATGATCCAGCAATTCCACTTCTGGGATTATATCCAAAAGAAGTAAGATCAGTACATCAAAGAGGTATCTGCACTTCATTGCAACATTATTCACAATAATTGAGATATGGAATCGACCTAAGTATCCACTGATGAATGAATGAATGGATAAAGAAAACGTGGTATACACACATGTACTTTCTCACTCACACAAAATGGAATATTATTCAACCTTTAAAAGGAAAGAAATCTTGCCAATTGTGAAAATAAAGATGAACCCAAAGACATTATGCTAAGTGAAATAAGCCAGGCCTAAAAAGAAAAATGCTATATGATATAATTATATGTGGAATCACGTATTATTAACTCATATAAGCAGGAAGTAGAATTGTGGTTTCCAGGGACTGGGATAGGAGCAGGAGACATGAGAAGATGGCCAAAGGGTGCAAAATTTCAATCAAACAGGATTAGTAAGTTTTAGAGATCTAGTGTAAAATATGGTGACTATAGTTAATAATGTTGTATTGTATACTTGATAATGTTAAGAGAGTAGATCTTGGGACCAGCAGATGGTATAATGGTTACACTGCTGGACTCCCACATAGTCGACCGTGGTTTGAGTCCCAGACCCAGTGCTTAAAACTCATGCCAGGCACATGTGCATCTGTGACCAAGATCCCAAGAGGATAATGGAGGAGAAGGGATGGATAGTGGTGGGGCCATTCCCCCCCAGGGGGTGATTTCTCACTTTCTGTCTCTCTGGCAAGTGCATGCATCCTATAACAAAAATCTCTCTCTAAAAAAAAGAGAGTAGATTTTAAATGTTCTTACCACTTAAGAAAGGATAACCACATGAGATAACGGATAAATTTGTTTGATTATGGTAATAATTTCACAGCAGATGCATATATTAAAATATGTTTTATATGATAAATATACACAATTAATTTATAAAATTATGAATTCTAGTATATATATATAATCATTGTATATCTTTGTAGGCTGCAGAACTTTCTTAATTTTCAAATTTCTTTATGCTATCATCTAAAGATAATTATTTCACAACTATTTCCATAATTTCCCATTTTACATAAAGTCTCCATCATGATGCATACAATATGTATTTTCAACAGAGAAATTTACATTTTTTGGTTTGTTAACTGTTTCTTCCCTTTCACCTCACACCCACCCTCTACCACCTACTTTCTACCATCCATTCCCCTCCCTTAAACTCTGGTATCTACACTTATCCTACTACCATGTCTTTGGATCTTTCCATTTCTGCCATAGAGATGATAGTGATAAATTTTAAAGTTTCTTTCTTTCATGTATACGTGTGTGTGTGTGAGAGAGAGAGAGACAGTTGTTCCCAACAAGATCTTCACACTACATTCCACCTCCATTGTCAGCCATCCTGAATCAAGTGTGTGTGCACACTAAGTGTACTCAGCATGTTTCCAGGATACAAACCCAAGTCCTTTCCCATGTGGGTCCAATTGCATTACTATTATACTACCTCCTAGCCCCCTATATAATTTTCAGTTATAAACTACACCTCAAAAAATCGGGGTGGGGGGGAGAGAGGCATTAAATGCTAGATTACCTGAGCTGGAGAAAACCAGCTTGCTCTCAAAAACAAAATAACCCCGGGAACCAGCAGTTAGCGTAATGGCTATGTCGCTGGACTCCCACGTAGTCGACCGCGGTTCGCGTCTGGGACCCGGTGGCTTAGATCTCATGCTGGGCGCGTGTGCGTGCATGCCCAGGATCCCGAGAGGAGAATGGAGGAGAAGGGATTGTGGCGTGACCATCCCCCCTGGGGGGTGATTTCTCACTTTCTGTCTCTATGTCTCTCTCTG
>NW_006203827.1:788688-797863 GCF_000334495.1 Tupaia belangeri chinensis | reverse complement strand
TATAGCGAAAACCTCTCCAAAAAAAAATAATAATAATAACGAAAAAAATAATAATAACGAAAAAAAACCAACCCACATGCATACATAATTGTGTAGATAACAGAGCATTTTTACATTCAGTCTCATGCCAATTCTGTGAGATAAATACTACTATACCCATGTTTATAGATGAAGAAATAAGGGGATAAAGAAGGAAATGACTCTCCCATGGTCACATAGCTGGTTAGCAGTAGAGCCATACTCAAACCCCAGTCTCCAATATTGTGATTGTCTTTAGCACCACAAATTACCACCCCCGTTACATCATCTAGAAACCTATTTACTGTCCAGTGTAATTCAAAAAAGCAGACTGAACTTGCCAGAGAAGGACAGTCTATTTGGTTCTCTGTAGAAATACCAATACCAATTTGTTGCAACAGAACTTTGTGGGAAAGCAGTTGAAGCCATTACAAAAAGTGAGACCTTTTGATTATATGAGCACTTTCTGCCTTTCCTCATTTGCATGGAAAACTGAAGATGGACCTAAGCTGTTTTTGTTCAGAACAAATAGGTGATATATTTTGTGTCTTCAGTTAAGATATATAGATTAATGTTTTAGGTGGGTAAAGAATTGTTGCTAAGTCAAGAAATAGTGTTTCAAGGGCATTAGAGAAATGTATCACACTTTGTGCTAAATTAATTGCATTCAGCATATTGGGCCTTGGATTAAAGTTCTTGGATTAATTAATTAATTTAAAAAAATTTGACAAGAGAGGAACAGCAATAGAGAGAGGGAAAGTGAGAAAGCAAACCACCCGGTATAGGACTTGAAGCATCGTTGGCCATGTGGGAGGCCAGAGCCTTAACCACCATGCCACCTGCTGGCCTCTAAAGTTATTTTCTTATCTCACAGAATATCAAAGTATAAGCACCTTAAGAGCAGAAAGGGTATCTTCCTCATTTCGGTCCCCTAGAGTGGGAATTTGCCTTGGATTTTGCACATAATAGTCACTAGGTAAATAACTACTTGCCCATTGAATCAGTCAGCTCTTTAAAACTTAAACCAGAATTCTCATCCTGTTCCCTATATTTGTTAAGTGAAGTGAGAAGGCAATCTTGCCCCTTCCTATAGTGAAATATCAATCAGAGAGTGAAATTAAGTTTGTAAATCTAAGTGGACTGGTAAAATCCCTAGCAATCCTCACTGAAAAACAATTGTGATCTTGAAAAACTTTGTACCTCATTTTTATTTCTCTTTTTATGTAAGAACAATATACAACATCATATAAAAAGTAAAAAAAAATGATAATGTTGATTAAGAAGTTTTTCTTTTTTTAAGAGATTTTTGCCATAGAGCATGTGCACTCACTGGAGAAAAAGGGAAATAGAGACAGTAAGAGGGAAAGTGAGAAATCACTCTCAGGGGGGAAGGCCAAGTCACAATCCCTTCTTTTCTATTCTCTTCCTGGGATCTATGGCACACATACACACGTGTCTGGCGTGATTTTCAAGCCACCAGGTCCAGGACTCAAGCCATGGTCAGCTATGTGGGTGTCCAGTGATGTAACCACTATACTATCTTCTGGTTCTCATGAAGATTTTTTTGTTTTTAGAGAGCTTTTTGCTATAGGGTGCATGCACTCGCCAGACAGACAGAGAGAGACAGAGAGACAGAAAGTAAGAAATCACCCCCCAGGGGGATGGCCACACCACCATCCCTTCTCCTCCATTCTCCTCTCGGGATCTTGGGCATGCACACACATGCGCTTGGTGTGAGTTTAAGCCACCAGGTCCGGGACTCGAACCGTGGTCAGTCTAGCAATATAGCCATTACACTAACTGCTGGTCCCAAGTTTTTAAATTAAAAATATCTACGTGGTGAAAAATTTGAGCAGCTTCAGATATTAACGATCATTTGTAGCACTCATCTTAATAATCACAGACATTATTGATCACATTATTTGAAGAAAGTTGGGACCAGCAGGCAGTATAGCAGTTAAGGCACTGGATTACTACATGGTAGATCATCTTTCAAGTCCCAGACCTAGAAGCTTAAAAGTCATGTCAGTCGCATGTGCTCACATGCCTAAAATCCCAAAAGGAGAATAGAGGAGAAATGATTGAGGTGTGGCCATCCTCCTTGGGGGGTGATTTCTCACTTTCCCAATCTCCATCTCTCTGGCAAGCATAGGCACTTTATGGCAAAATACAAACAAGCAAAAAAAGTTATTTCGGTCTTTATTACAACCCATTTTATAGCCAATAAAACTAAGCTTCATTTAATTTAAGAAGCTTGCCCTAAGGTGGTGAGAGGTCAGAACTCCCAAGACTGACTGATAGCAGAGTCATGCCCTTTGCTACCAATAGTTATATTCCTTTTAAAGCCTTGCTTGAGTTTTGGTTGCTGTTGTTTTTTGTTGTTGTTTTTGCTACCGGGGAGAGAGACAGAGAGAGGGAAAGTGAGAAATAACCCCCCAGAGGGGGTGACCATGCCAAAATCCCTTCTCTTACATTCTCCTCTCAGGATTTTGAGCATGCCTACACACATGCCCAGCCTGTTTTTCAAGCCATTGGGTCTGAGATTTAAAGTGTGAAGTTGGCCACGTGAGATCCAGTCTCCTCAGGGTAAGGTTAACCCAGAATTCACCTGCTGACCCAAGCTTTGCTTGCATTGTTTCTATACCTGAGGGAAAGCCACCATGTGGGGAAATCGGCCCTAAAATAAATCATGAAATAAGGAATGATCTTTAAAGAGAAATGTGTGCAGGTATAGCCCTAGTGCAGCAGGCAGTAGGGGTGCTACTGCACGATGCTGGAGGCCATGTGAGAAAGGCCATGTGTCTGCTTTTTGTTTGTGTATAGAAATGCTATAAATTTTTGTAAGTTAACTTTCTATTCTGCCACTTTACTGTATGCATTTATTATTTTGATAATTTTCTGTGTTCATATCCCAGGTTTACTTCAAGGCAGAGGAAATGTTGAAAGCATTTTCCAGGATCTTGGCTGACTGCAGGGCTGGGAGGAAAACTGCAGAATGAGTCCATGTTGAGGGTGCCCACATCCTCTTTCTCCATAAAAATTTTTAAAATATTTTTTATTATTATTCATACATTAAATTGCTATACATCATTTAGATTGTGAACAGATTTTATCCAGCATGATTTACACCTCAGTTCAGCCCAGTTGAGACTATTATACACATCCTCATCAACAGATAATAAACCTTATCTGTGTCCCACAAGTGTCTTACCTCTCCAATTCCCCCTCCCCAAATTTCCTTTCCTATGCTTTTCCCCTCCCACATTCTCTTTCCAATTTGTCTCTAGTGTCCATTAAAATTTTTAAGACTTTTATGTTCTCCAGTCTTTCAGTCTCTACCATAGAGTGTGGACAGTCGGTATATGTTAAGTGGAGACAAATCTTTTTCAAAGAGGAATGCCATGCATGTCAGTCAATACAGAGACATTAAACTCCCCACTTCATCATTCAATATCTATTCATTGTTTTTCCCAATCATTATTATTATTATTCCAATTATTTTTTAAAGCAGTCGATCACTATTTCTCATTTTGCTTGTAAAAAGACTTTACCCATCATGAAATACTTCTTAGACCAATCCAGTTGAGAATACTGTACACGTCATCATCAACAGGTAATAAGCCATATATGTTTCCCACTAATTATTTGCCCCAATTTTCAATCCATTGATCATCTGTTTGTGGACATGTGAGTTGGTTCCATGTCTTAGCAATCGTGAATAAAGCTCCAATGAATATAGATGCGCAAGCACTTTTCCAACTGAGAAGTCTCCTGTCCTTTGGGTAGATACCCAGGAGTGGAACTGCTGAATCATATGGTAGTTCTACTGGAAGGTCTTTGAGGAACCTCCACATTGTTCTCCACAGTGGCTGGACCAATTTGCATTTCCACTAACAGTGTAGGAGTGTTCCCTGTTCACCACACCCCCTTTAGCACTTATCATTATTTGTTTTTTTAATCTTAGCCGTTCTGACTGGAGTTAGGTGGTATCTTATTGTGATTTTGATCTGCATCTCCCTTACAATGAGGGATGTTGAGCACTTTTTCATCTGCTTTTTGGCTGTTCCTATGTCTTCCTTAGAGAGTTGTTTATCCAGCTCATTTTCCCATCTTTTAATTGAGTTGATCATTTTCTTCTGGGTAAGCTGCTTGAGTTGCCTGTGTATTCTGGTTATCAGTCCCTTATCTGAGGCACATTTAACAAGAATTCTCTCCCATTCTGAGAGTTGTCAATTCACACCAATTATGGTGTCCTTTGCTGTGCAGAAACTCCTTAATCTGATGTAACCCCACCTGCCTATTTGGGGGATTATTGTCTGTGCTTTGGGGGTCTTGGTTAAGAAGTCTTTACCTACCCAAATGTCTCCCAGTTTCCCCATTGTTTTCCATCAGTGGTTTTATAGTATGCAGTCTTAGGTTTATATATTTAATCCACTTTGAGTTGATTTTTGTTAATGGTGATAAGGGTTCAGATTCATCTTTCTGCAGGTGGATACCCAGTTTTTCCAACATCATTTGCTAAAGAGGTTTCCAATTTCCCACTGGATTGACTGATACCTTTTTCAAAGATGAGTTGGCTGTATGTTTTGGAGTTTATTTCTGGAGTCTCTACTCTGTTCCATTGGTCTTCATGTCTATTTATGTGCCAATACCATACTGTTTTGATGATCACAGCTTTGTAATATATCTTGAGGTCAGGAAGTGAGATGCCACCTACTCCAGTTATCTTGTGCAGGATGGCTTCAGAAAAATGGGGTCTTTTATAGTTCCAGACAAATTCTATGATTGTCTTTTCTAGATCTGTGAAGAATGTCTCTTATAATTTTATATGAAATGCATTAAACATATAGATAAATTTGGGTAGGATTGTCATTTTGATTATATTGATTCTGCCAATCCAGGAACATGGGATGTCTGTCCTTCCACTTTTTAGTGTCCCTTTCAATTTCCTTTTTAAGGTTTCCATAATTTTCCTTACAGAGGTCTTTGACTTTCTCGCTTAGTTTTATTCCTAAGTATCTTATACTTCTTGTGGCTATGATAAATGGGATTACTTTCATCTGTTCTGTCTCTGTCTGTTTTTTGTTTGTATATAGAAATGCAATCGATTTTTGTAAGTTACTATTGTATTCTGTCACTTTACTGTATGCATTTATTATTTCGAGAAGGTTTTTGTGGCCCCAGTGGGATACTATTGGGTCTTCCATGTATACAATCATGTCATCTGCAAACAGAGATAATTTCAGCTCTTATTTCCCTATTAGAATGCCTTTTATTTCCTTCTCTTGTCTGATAGCATTGGCTAGAACTTCCAATACTATATTGAATAGGAGCAGAGGAAGAGGACAGCCTTGCCTTGTACCCATTTTTAGTGGAATAGCTTTCAGCTTTTCTCCATTCAGTATAATATTAGGTGTAGGTTTTTCATAAGTGGCTTTTATTATGCTGAGAAACGGTCCTTCTATGCCAATTTTACTGAGAGTTTTTGACTATAAAGGCATGTTGTATTTTGTTGAATGCTTTTTCTGCATCAATTGAAATGATCATATGGTTTTATCTTTCTTTCTGTTAATATGCTGTACTACTTTTATAGCATTGTGTATGTTGAACCACCTTTGCATCCCTGGAATAAAGTCTACCCGGTCGTGATGAATAATCTTTTTTAGATAATGTTGAATATGGTCAGCAAGTATCTTGTTGAGAATTTTTCTATCTATATTCATCAGGGATATAGATCTGTATAGTTTTCCTTTCTTGTCATACCCTTATCAGTTTTGGGAATGAGGGTAATGGAGGCTTCATAGAATGAATTTGAAAGGGTTCCTTCCTTTTGGATAGAAACAGGGAGTAAGATGGGTTCCCTCTTCTTTAAAAGGTTTGTAAAATTCAGCATTGAAGCCATTAGGGCCTGGACTTTTCTTTGTTGGGAGGTTATTTTTTACTGATTCAATCTGATTACTCATCACAGGTCTATTCTGGCTTTCTGTATCTTTCTGAGTCAATCTTAGTAGATTATATGTGTCCAGGAATTTGTCCATCTCATCAAGGTTTTATTCTTTGTTGGCACGTAGTTGCTCATAGTATCCTCTAATGATGTTTTGTGTTTCTGTTATGTCTTTTGTAGTGTTGCCTGATCTGTTGTGGTTTTGACTTATCTGGTTCCTTTCTCTCTTCTTCTTAATGAGTCTGGCTAATGGCATGTCAGTCTTGTTTATCTTTTCAGAGAACCAGCTTTTGCTTTCATTTATTTTCTATAAAGTTCACTTATTTTCTATTTCATTTATTTCTGCTCGAATCTTTATTATTTCTTTTCTCCTGGAATTTTTGGAGTTTTTTGTTGTTCTTTTTCCAATTCCCTGAGGCATGATGTTAGGTTGTCCTTTTACCACCTTTCCATCTTTTTCTCGTGTGCACTAATTGCTATAAACTTCCCTCTTATGACTGCTTTTACAGTGTTCCATAGATTATGGAAAATTGTGTATTCGTTATCATTAGTTTCCATGAATCTTTTGATTTCGTCTTAATCTCTGCAGTATTCGTGGAGTCATTCAGAAGTAGGTTATTTATTTTCCATGTATTTGTATATTTTCAAGGTCTTTTCCTGAGATTAATACCGAGTTTATTTCCAGCATGTTTGTAGAAGATGCTGTATATAGTTTTTATGCCTTTGCATCTGTAGAGGCTGGTTTTGTGCCTTCTCATGTGATCATCTTTGAGAAGGTACCATGTGGGGCTTAGAAAAAAATATATTTTCTGGTTTTGTGTGGAAAGTTCTATAGATGTCTATCAAGTCCATCTGTTTTATGGTATCATTTAGGCCCTGAGTCTCTTTGCTTATTTTTTGTCTCATTGACGTGTCTAAAGGAGATAATGTGGTGTTGAGATCTCCAACAATTGACAGTTTATCTCTCCTTTTAGATGTAGTAGTATTTTCTTTACATACCTGGGTGATCCTGAATTCAGTGTATAGATATTTATAACCATTATATCTTCTTAGTGAATTAGCCCTTTTAGTACTACATAATGCCCTTCTTGTCTTTTCTTATGGTTTTTGTCTTAAAACCTATTTTGTCTGAAATCAGTATAGCGAGTCCTTGACAGTTTATCTCTCCTTTTAGATGTAGTAGTATTTTCTTTACATACCTGGGTGATCCTGAATTCAGTGTATAGATATTTATAACCATTATATCTTCTTAGTGAATTAGCCCTTTTAGTACTACATAATGCCCTTCTTGTCTTTTCTTATGGTTTTTGTCTTAAAACCTATTTTGTCTGAAATCAGTATAGCGAGTCCCACTTTTTTTGGTTTCCATTTGCATGGAATACCTTGTTCTGGCCCTTCACTTTTAGTCTCTGTATGTCTTTATTCGTGAGATGCGTTTCTTGTAGGCAGCTGATGGAGGGTTTCTGATTTTTGATCCATTCAGCCAGTCTGCGTCTCTTGATCAGAGAATTTAATTCATTGACATTCAATGTTATTTTCGATATTTCCAGACTTGTCCCTACAATTGAGTTGGCCATATTCCTGGTTGTTTATTTTCTTATTGCTGTCTGTTTTTCTTTAGCTTTCTGGGTATAGTACTCCTTGCAGAATTTCTTAAAGAGCTAGTCTGGTGTTGGTAAATTCTATCAGGTTTTGTTTATCTGAGAACATTTTTATTTTCTTTTCCCGTATGAAGGATAATCTTTCCAGGTATAGTATTCTTGGTTGAAATTGTTTTTCATTTAGCACTTTTAATATATTTCCCTATTCTTTCCTTGCTTGCATTGTTTCCAATGAGAGATCCAGTGTTTGTCTGATGGGATAGCCTTTATAAGTGATTTGATGTTTCCCTCTTACCAATCATGGTGTCTTGTCTTTGTCATTTTGGTCAATCTAGCTATAATATGGCATGGAGGGGATCTTCTTGAATTGCTTCTACTTGGGGTTCTTTGTATTCTTGGGTCTGGATATTTGAGTGCCTCTCTAGACTTGGAAAGTTTTCTTCCAGGATTTCATGGAATAAATTACCAATACTCTTATTAGTTTCTTCACCTTCTAGGATACCAGTTATGTGTATGTTTGGGTGTTTTATGGTATCTAGTATTTCTCATGTATTATTCTTGTTTTTCTTGGCTGTTTTCTCAGTATTTCTGATAATTTTTTCTAGGCGATTGATTTTGTCTTCTGCTTCCAAAATTCAGTCTTCTGCATGGTCTAGCCTGCTTTTGATACTTACAAGGGAGGTTTTAATTTCCTGTATTATAGCCTTCATGTCTAACAGTTCCATTTGGATCTTTTTTTATGGTGTCTGTCCAATTCTTCTTTCATATCGTAGAAAGACTTCCTCATCTCTTAGTGTGCAACATCTTTTCTCTCTTGCATCTCATAGAATTTTGTTACCATAAATATTCTAAATTCTTTTTCTGACATTTTGGTAATGTGCTTTAAATTTTCCCTCCTTGGAGACAGGTTACATTGTTCCCTTGGTGGAGAAGTACTACTTGATTCTCTTGTTCTTGAGACTTTTCTTCAATTTTTAGTCATTTGGTAACGTAATCACGTCTGGTCTATTTGTTGAAAAGGGATTCTGTGACTGTGACTTGGTGTGTTTTCCCCACTATGAAGTAATTTGGTGCTGTTTTCTCCCTTCTATTAAGTTCTCAAATGTGGGAATCACAGGAGGAGTTTTACAATCAGATTTGTATAGGGGAATTTAACTATTTTTGCAACCACTATAGTGATGTGCAAAGAATTCTCTAAAACTCCAGTTGCTCAGATTGTTAACTACTATGTACCTAATCATCTTTAGGCAGAGGTTAAGGGCTGAGAAGTAAAACAGAAAAGTAAGGTAAAGAAAAAGAAAGTAGGGAATAGAAATAGAGAGGGCAAAGAAAATAAAATGAAATTATTAGAAGAAAAAATGGTGAAAAGGAAAAAAAAATCACTTCACGGTGAAAAAGAAAAAAAAATCACTTCACAAAAAATAAAATTGGGATGAAAATAGAAAACCACGTGGCATGCAAGCACGAAGGCCAAAAACAGGCAAAGGTGGAGATGGCTAGATGTCTAGCACCTTTATGCCTCAGGTGAGAAAAAAGACAGAGATTAACAAGAGAAAGGGCCAAGGAGATCAGAGAGATATTTTTCTTTCTTTCTTTTTTTTTTTTTTTTTTT
>NW_006203827.1:771934-788668 GCF_000334495.1 Tupaia belangeri chinensis | reverse complement strand
AAAATGGTTTTGAATTTTTTTTTTTTTTGGAGAGGTTTTTCGCTATAGGGTGTGTGCGCTCACCAGACAGACAAAGACATAGAGACAGAAAACGAGAAATCACCCCCCGGGGGGATGGTCACGCCGCAATCCTTCTCCTCCATTCTCCTCTTGGGATCTTGGGCACGCATGCGCACACGCGCCCAGCGTAAGTTTTAAGCCACCGTGTCCGGGACACTAACTGCGGTCGACTACGTGGGAGTCCAGCGACATAGCCATTACGCTAACTGCTGGTTCCCAGAGAGATATTTTTCCAAAAGAGAAATAAAACTTAGAAAGGGCAGAGGAGAACAAGAGGGGACAAAACAGCTATCCTACCTGGCTGGTGCTGGGTCTGGCATGGGGGACACTGGCTGGAGGAGACTTCACATCTGTAAAGTTGAACCCCCAAGGCCAAATACAGGCAAAGGTGGAGATACCTAGCAGCTTTCTGCCCTAGGTGAGAAAAAAGACAGACTCCATAAATAAACTTTATGAAAGGAAGAATATGTCCTAATTTAATTGAAAAAGACTGTAAGTTTAAATCCTTTTTTAAAAGAATTTATTTAATTTTATTTATTCATTCATTTATTTTAATAGTGTTGCCTGATCTGTTGTGGTTTTGACAAGCGAGAGAAACACAGAAAGAGACAAAGGGAAAGTGAGAAAGCAAGGTCTGAGACAGAAGCATGGAACTTTAAATTCTAAGCAGTTAAAAGATCCTTGATTAAACAAAGAGAAGTTAGTAGTTTTTGGTTTCAAAAGAACATTTATGAGACCAGCAGTTGGCATAATTGCTATGTTGCTGAACTTCCATGTAGTCAACCGCGGTTCAAGTCCTGGACCTGGTGGCTTAAACTCCTTCTCTCTCTTTGGAAAGTGTACAACCTTATTGCAAAAAACCTTAAAAAAAAAAGAAAGAAAAAAAAAAAAAGAATACACACACACATACTATTTGAACTAATAATGCATGAAAGTTCTAGGATATAATATAAATTAGCAAAAATCACCAGTATTTTTATATGCTAGCAATAAACAGTCCAAATAAAATCATGAAAATATTTCCATTTGTAATAGCATCACAATGATAAAATATTTAGGAACAAATTTAACCAAAGAAGTACAGAGCTTAAAGCTTAAAAACTAGAAGACATTATAATGAAACTGAAAGGAGACTAAAATAAGTAAAAAGACATCCCATGTTTATGGATTAAAATATTAAATATTGATACAATGACAATACTCCCCAAATTGATCTATAGAACCCTATAGAAATCCCACCTGAATTCCTTCTACAAACTGACATACTGAATCTAAAATTCATATGGATATTCAATAGATCAAGAATAGCAAAGACATTCTTTTTTAAATAATACTTTCATATATATTTATTTTTAAAAAATATATTAAATCACTGTATATCACTACAGCTTGCAAATGAATTTTCTCATCATGAATCCACTTAGTTCAGTTAAAGATATTATTATACATATTATCATCAACACTTCCATTTTGTGACCAGTAAATATTTTGTTTCTTTCTTTTCCCCCTTGATTCCCTTCCTCTCACCCTCCTCCATTTCTCACCTCCTTCCAATTTCTAGCATCCACAGTTGTTCTCCATGCTTCTATAACTTGCACTCTTAAGTTTCTGTCATAGAGTGCAGACATTTGGTATATATTGAGTGGGTTCATACAATAGTTCAGCTTGCTTTGCTTAACAGTAAATTTTCTATATTCATCCACTTTCTATCAAATGCCAGAGTCTCATTGTTTTTTAATGGCTGAGTAGTATTCCATAGTATATATGTGCCACACTTTTGCAATCCACTCAACTGTTTGTGGACATTTGGGTTGCTTCCATGTCTTAGCAATTGTGAATAGTGACACAATAAACATGTCACTGCAAGTACTTTTCAACCGAGTGTATTCATATCCTTCAGGTAGATACCCAGTAGTGAAACTGTTGGAACATATGGCACTTCTGTTTGTAGGTCTTTGAGTAGCCTTCACATTGTTCTCCACAGTGTCTGTACTAATTTACATTTCCATCAACAGTGTAGGAGATTTTCCTTTTCACCACTGCCTTGCCAGCCCTTAAAATTTTTAAGTTTTTTAATCTTAGCCATTCTGACTGCAGTAAGGTAGTATCTCATTGTGGTTTTGGCTTCCATGTCCTTTATGATAAGGGATGTTGAGAATTTTTTCATGTTTTTGGCCATTTGTATGTCTTTTATAGAGACTTGTTTACTCAGCTCATTTTCCCAACTTTTACCCAAACATATGGAAACTAAACAACCTACTCCTGAATTACTTCACAACCACTGAAGAAGTTAAGACTAATATCAAAAAATTCATTGAAACCAATGACAATGAGTACATGAGTTTTCCTAATTTATGGGACACAGCAAAATCAGTAATAAAAGGAAAGTTATACCAATTAGTACACATAAGAAAAAGATGTAAAGGTGGCACACAAATAATCTAAGAACACACCTCAGACAACTGGAAAAACAACAACAACAAAATTTCAGAAGAAAAGAAATAATAAAAATTTGAGCAGAAATAAATGAAATAGAGAATAAATAAACTATACAGAAAATAAATGAAACCCAAAACTGGTTCTTTGAAAAGATGAACAAAATTGATACACCATTAGCTAGACTAATTAGGAGAACCAGATAAATCAAATTTGCAATGAAACAGGCAATATTACAAGATATATAACAAAAACAAAAAAGAACATTCGAGAACACTATGAGTGACTATACGCCAACAAATAAGAAAATTTGGATGAGATGGACAAGTTTCTAAAGACATATCATCTACCAAGACTGAATCAGGAAGACAGAAATCCTGAATAGACCAATAACATGCAATGAAATTGTATCAGTAATAAGTAACCTCCCAACAAAGAAAAGCTCAGGTCTCAATGGCTTTATTTCTGAACTACAAAACTTTTCAATAAGAGGTAACCCCCCATTCTACTCAAACTATTTCTAAAGATCCAAAAATAAGGAACCCTCCAAAATTCATTTTATGAAACCTTCATCACCCTCATTCCCAAAACAGACAAGGATGTAACAAAAAGAAGAAAGAAAGAAGAAAGAAAGAAAGAAAGAAAGAAAGAAAGAAAGAAAGAAAGAAAGAAAGAAAGAAAGAAAAGAAAATTATAGGCCAATATCTCTGATGAATGTAGATGCAAAAATTCTAAACAAAATACTAGAAATTCATATCCAATGACATATTAAAAAGATTATACACCATGACCAAGTAGGCTTTATTCTAGGGATCCAAGGATGGTTCAACATATGCAAAACCATAAATGTAATATACCATATTAATAGAAAGAAAAATTAAAAACCATATTATCATATGAACTGTTGCAGAAAAGGCATTCAATAAAATACAACATCCCTTCATGATTAAGACTCTCCATAAAATAAGCATAAAAAGGACATTTCTCAATTAAATATAAGCCATATATATATAGCTAACATAATACTGAATGGGGAAAAGCTGAAAGCCTTTCCACTAGAAAACTGGAACAAGAGAAGGTTGCCTACTTTATCCACTCCTTTTCAATATAGTACTAGAAGTTCTAGTCAATGCGTTCAGACAAGAGAATAAAATAAAAGGCATTTGAATAGCACAACAAAAATGAAATGATCTCTATTTGCAGATGAAATGATTAGGTACATAGAAAGTCCAAAATAATCCACCAAAAAAGCTCTTGAAAGTGATAAATGAATATTGTAAAGTGACAGGATACAAAATCAACATACAAAAATCTATAGCATTTTTATACAAAGAACAAAGAGCAGATTGAGGCAGAATTGAAGAAAGGAATCTCATTGTTTACAATAGCCACAAAAAAGTATAAGATACCTAGGAATAAATCTAACCAAAGAAATAAAGACCTCTTCAGGAAAAGCTATGAAAAACTAAATAAAGAAATTGAAAGTGATATAATGAAGTTGAAAGATATCCCATATTCTTGGATTGGAAGAATTAATATAATCACAATATCAATTTTACCAAAATTAATCTAGATATTTAATGCAATCTTAATCAAATTACCAAAGATATTCTTCACAAATTAAAAAAAAATCATAGAATTTGCCTGGAATCATAAAAGATCCTGTATTGGCAAAGCAATTCTGTATGAGTGGAGAAGGAGGCATCTCACTCCCTGACTCCAAAATATATTACAAAGCTGTGATTAAAAAACAGCATGATATTGGCATGAAAACAGGCATGTGGACCAATGCAACAGAATAGAGACCCTAGAAATAAACCCCAAAACATACTGCCAACTGACTTTAGACAAAACAAACAAACAAACAAAAATAGTCAATCCAGTGAGGAAAAGAAAATCTCTTTAGCAAATGGTGTTGTAAAATCTTGGTGTCCACATTTGGAAAGATGAAATTGGACCCCTATCTCTCATCATTAACAAAAATTAACTCAAAAAGGATCAAAGATCTAAACCTAAGACCTCAAAGTACAAAACTACTGATGGATAACACAGGAGAAACTCTTGGAGACATCTACAAGGCAAAGACTTCTTAAATAAAACCCCCAAAGCACAGGCAATAATCCCAATAATACACAAGTGGAACTACATCAGGTTTAAAAGCTTCTGCACAGCAAAAGAAAAAATAGAGTGAATTAACAATCCTTGAAATGGGAGAATATATTTGAAAACTATGCCTCAGATAAGGGACTGATAACTAGAATATACAGGGAACTCAAGCAGCTTATCTGGAAAAAAAAATAGCTAAAACGTTTTATAAAAAGAAAAAAAGTTGGAGGACTCACACTTTTTTTTTTTTGAGAGGTTTTCGCTATACGGGGTGTGCGCTCGCCAGTCAGACAGAGAGAGACATAGAGACAGAAAGCGAGAAATCACCCCCCAGGGGGGATGGTCACGCCGCAATCCCTTCTCCTCCATTCTCCTCTTGGGATCTTGGGCATGCACACACACGCGCCCGGCGTGAGTTCTAAGCCACTGGGTCCGGGATGTGAACCGCGGTCGACTACGTGGGAATCCAGCGACATAGCCATTATGCTAACTGCTGGTTCCCACACGTTTTAATTTCCAAACTTACTATAAAGGCACAGAAATAAAGGTAATGGTGGAATATAACTGAGAGTCCAGAAAAAAATCCATACATTTATGTTCACTTGCTTTTCAAAAAGGATGGCAAGAGGGACCAGCAGTTAGCATAATGGCTATGTGGCTGGACTCCCATGTAGTCGACCGCGGTTCAAGTCCTGGACCTGGCAGCTTAAACTCATGCCAGGCGCGTGTGCGTGCGTGCTCAAGATCCCGAGAGGAGAATGGAGGAGAAGGGATTGTGGCATGGCTATCCCCCCTAGGGGGTGATTTCTCGCTTTCTGTCTCTCTATCTCTCTCTGTCTTTCTGGCAAGCGCACGCACCCTGTAGTGAAAACCTCTCCAAAAAAAAGAAACAAACAAACAAAAGGGTGGCAAGACAATTCAATGGGGGAAATAGTGTTCCCAACACACAGTGCTAAAACAACTGTATATTCATCTGCAAAAGAATGAGGTTAAACATCTACCTCACACTATATAAAATTATTGATTCAAAATTAATCATAGGCCTAAATGTAACTGCTAAAATTATAAAACTCTTAGAATAAAACATTTGAGTAAATTTTCATGACCTTGAATTAGACACTAATTTTTGAATATAACATCAAAAGCACAGGGATGAAAGAAATAATAGATAAGTTGGATTTTATAACAAGTTGGTGCCTAGTAGTGGCACATCAGTGATGCAACTAGACCCATATGTGAAAGGTCCTGGGTTTGCATCACAGGATCCCCTTGAGCACGCTGGGCATATGTGTGGCTGTCCCTAACCAAGGCTGAAGAGATAAGGTACCCTTAAGGGAAGGGCTGTGGATTGAGAAAGGACAGACAAATAAAAGTGGGGGTCAGAAGGACCCTGAGTCTCTGCCTGGGGAATGCTGCACCCTGAGCCATTCTGAGCTCATTCCTTTATAGGGAAGGCATAGCCGTGTGCTTCACTGTGAAGGACCTGTGGTTCTGAACAAGCTTTTCCTGGCCTTCTCTGGCTAATGCTAAGGTTTCTCCTATCTGTAAAGCCCAGCAGTAGATTATGTCTTTGTTTAGAGCCTTCACATGCCCTGCAGAGATAGCGCAAAATCTATCTATCTACTTTAAGATGCTCCCTGCATGTGGCCATGATCCAGGGCAGCTGAGACTGAGAATGGATTGTAGTTTGGGAAGGCTGTTAGTGGCGCTTTTCTGTGTTTCAGAAGAAATAAGCTTAAGCAAACTTAAAATCGTTTGTGTATAAGACAAATAACCAAGAAAGTGAAATAGCAACCCAGAGAATGGGAGAAAATATTGGTAAACTAAATTTTTACCAAAGGACATATTTTTCTACAGAGTGCATGCACTGGCTGAAGAGAGAGAGAAAGGGAGAAAGTAAGAAATCACTCCTCAAGACTTATGGCCATGCTATAATCCCTTCTCCTCCATTATTCTTTCAGGATTTAGGGCACACATACATACACACACACATGGCATGTTTTTTCAAGATGCCAGGTCTGGAACTTAAAACTCGCAGTTGGCCATGTTTGATCCATTCACCATAATCACCATGCCACCAGCTGGCCCACCAAAATACTTTTTTTTTTAATTTAAATCTACTTATTGCTTTTTAAAAATTTGTTACAGGGTACATGCACTCACCAAGGAGAGACAGAGAAAGATGAGAGAGAGAGAGAAAGTAAGAAAGCAAGCCACCAGCCAGGTCCAGGACTCAAACCATGGTCAGCCATGTGGGAGTCCAGCGCCCTAACCACCACACAACCTGCTGTTCCACCAAAAGGCTTTTATGTGGAACATACAGAATACTTTTACAACTCAATAAAAATAAATATATATATACGACCCAATTAAAAATGGAAAAAGGACATGAATAAATGTTTTTGCAAAGAATATTTACAAATTACTAATAGTTACATAAAAAGATGCTCAACATTATTAGCCATTAGAAATATGCAAATTAGTTGTAAGCTAAATAATGTGATTGAGTGTATAAATTTTTTTTTAATTTTTAAAAAATTTAAAAAAATAAAACTTACCAGGATGGGACCAGTTTTAAAAAAAAAAAAGAAAGAAATATGCAAATTAGAACCATACCATTACCATTTTACACCCACTAGGATGGTTATAGTAAAAAAAGACACATAATAACAATTCTTGGCAAAGATGTGGAGAAATTGGGACACTTATACATTTCTTTTGAAAATGTAAAATGATGCAGCTTCTTTGGAAAACAGTTTTTGAGTTACTCCAAAACTGAAACACGGAGTTTTCATAAGACCTGGACACTCCACTCTCAGGTATACACACACAAGAGAACTAAAAAACAAACAAATAAACAAACAAACCAAAAACAGCTTGTACACAGATGTTCATAACGGTATTATTTATAGTAGTCAAAAAATGAAAATAACTCAAATTTTCATCAAGTGATGAATAGTTAAATAAAATTACCTATATCCATCCAAAATACTGTTTGTCAATGAAAAAGAATGAAGTTCTAATACAAATATAGCATGGGTAAACCTAGAAAGCATTATGCTAAGTAAAAGAAGACAGTCAATATTATATGATCCATTTATATGAAATGTTCAGAGTAGGCAAATATATAGATTCAGAAAGTGGATTCATGGTTGTCTAGGCATGATTAAGGGGGTAATGTTGGGGTTAAATGGAAAACTACTGCTGATTGGTAAACCGTTTTTTGTTTCTTCTGGTGGTAATGACAGTGTTCTAAAATTGATTATAGGAATGGTTGCACAACCCTGAATATACTAAAAACCATTGAATTGCACACTTTAAAATGGTGAATTGTTTGGTATGTGAATTATATTTCAATTAATTTTTTACTTCTAATTTTTAAAAGTAACCAATAGAAATGTATATATTAATGTCTTTCTCAGCTGACAATGCAATTTATTCGTGCTGGGAAAAACCATGTATACTTAAAAGATGTATAGCGATTAAATGTAAATAATAAATAAATAAATATAAATGAATAAAAATAGCAAATAAATATGGAGAGAGAAAAAGAGGTGAGTGCTTTTGAAAATTGCTGGAGTGACTATGGAAGCTGTGGCTCTGTGTTCCTGGTGAGCACAAGAGAAAGACTATGCTAGAGTTGGCAAAGGTATATTCCATAATGTAAATTACTGGGTAAAGATTATAATATCATCACCTAATTCTTTGCAAGCATTGCCAGAAACTGTGTTCATAACCACTGCCCTCTCAGCTAACGTTTGTCTTCCACCATTTTCTTCTTCCATGTGATGTTTAGATACAGGCCTCTGGTGTTCCAGAGCTGCTGCTACCACTGTTCTTGTCATGTTTATCATTTATTTGTTCACTGCAACCACCACTGTTGCACACTAAAGATAGTGCTGCCCCAGAAGCTAATGTGGAGGGCCTTATTGTCTGCACCATGAATCTTCTATGCCTCCATGTTTAGACTACATTTAATAAGAATGCTCCCAAAGAAGGGCTCCCTCATGTTTCTTATATCTGTTCTGGTTTTGGCAAAAGAGTTCTCATTGTTTTTCCTTTTGTCACATTCTCTTTAATATACAAGCTCGTGTATCCCAAGATTTGGGCAAAAGAGCATGCTTAAAGGCAGACACTGCAACCAGTTCTCTATGCAGTTTTACTTTTCTTCCTCATGCAGTTGTTTTGTTTGTTTGTTTGTTTGTTTGAGAGGTTTTTGCTGTAGGGCGCGTGCACTCACTAGAAAGACAGAGAGACAGAAAGTGAGGGATAGTCACACCACAATCCCCTCTCTTTCATTCTCCTCTCGGGATCTTGGGCACATACACACACATGCCCGAAGTGAGTTTAAGCCACCAGGTCTGGGACTCGAACCATGGTCACCTATATGGGAGTCCAGTGACATAGCCATTATGCCAACTGCTGGTCCCTCTCATGTAGTTTTTTCACTGTTGTTGATTAAAACTTAGGAGCCTCCACTCTTTTTTTTTTTCCTCACTGGATACTTTCCCAGAAGCTTTCTCAATCCATCATTTAAATAGTCCCTTCACAGACCACCCTATTACTTCTCTAGACATATCTGAGTCCTATGCTAACACTATATGTTTAGGCTGAGACCCTTTCCTCCATCCTATAATAGACACAATCTTTATTCAATCATTCATACTTTACCTAGTAAGCACCAATCATGTATCAACTCTATTCTAGGCACTGAGAAGTGAACACAATTCAGTATTTGCCTTCATACAGTTTTTGTCTTGAGAGGGGCAGACAATGAACAAAAATTACATGATTCATTATTCAATTGTGTTCTATAGGAAAAATATAGGCTGCTGTGACAAGATATGATAGGAGGCTAAGGCTGCAGGAAAGTTTCATTGAGGAAGTGATATTTCAGCTACATTCTAGAGGCTGTGGAGTATTTAACCTGGTGAAGAGGAGTTCAGACAGAACAAACAGCTTTCACTCATTTGTTCATTTATTCATTCATTCAACAAATATTCATTGAATATCTAGCATGTAGCAGGCATTGTTCCAGGTGATAAAGATGCAATAGTGAAGAAAACAAACCAAATCTATGTTCTTGTGTTACTTATATTTTAATGAGAGAGGAGCAGAAAGAAAACAAACATATAAAATAATTGATATCTTAGATAGTGTCAAGTACTGGGTATATATTTTAAAAGCAGAGACAGATGATATGGAGTGCTTATGGTAGGTATGGAGAGGGAACAGAGTGAAGTTTGCCAAGATCTAATGTAGGGGTGCTCCTAATGTTTTCCAGAAATTGAAAGTCAACAAGCATGACTGTGGGACCAAGAGTGGATGCTTATCTTGCTGCTACCAGTATACTATCTTCAACTTATAGACCAATTTGTTTTAATGTACATTTCACACACTGCCCAGTCCTGCTCAGTCCTTCACAGCATAGTATAGTTGACCCTTCTTCACCAAAAGCTTTTGATTCAGCGTGTTGTGGGGACAGTTTCCATGGGAACATGCCTTCAACTTTATAATGGAAGTCAATAGAAAATTACAGAATTAGGATTCTCTTTGCAGAAATGTGTTTTTAGCCAACTTTGCTGGGTTGCAAATGTGTTTGTGAAAATTAATGTCTTAGAGCTTTAAATTCTAGCTGATAAGGTCATACAAAGGTGAAAGCATGTTGACAGAATGACCAATGCAAAGGAAGAGACTTATGATTTCCAAGGAAAGGTGATGTTCAGTGACTTCTGCAAAGCAAGGAAGCAGTGGATCTGACTTTCACCAGAGATGATATGTAGCTGAGTGTCCAAAATTTATGCCTCCTTTAACAAGTAGGCAAGTCAAAGTCCATCCAGTATGTTGTGAATGAATGAGTCTATATCACATTTTCATAATAAGTTTCTGACACATTGCCTGGCATTCAAGAAAAAGCACTGAGAGGTTGTGTAGGTAATGGGTTTTAAAGTGGAGGAGAGGAGACAATTGTACTTATTCAGAAAGCACTCTTTAGTCTAGTTACATCACTTGTTACCTATATGAACTCGAATAAATCTGAATCTCAGCTTTCTAATCTGTAAAATGTGAATGAGAATGAATATCCCACAGGATGCTTTGAAGAAATAAACCAGACAATGAATTTGGAAAATATCTCAGGATACCAATAGCTAACTTTTATTGAAATCTTACTATATATCTACAAGATACAGTTTTTAAATTATTTTTATTATTATTTCAATTTCTTTTATACATTCAATCATGTTAATTAGCTTGCAAGGTAAAAATTCCAACATGTGTACCTTTTGCACTGATCCAGTTGACAATGCTATAAGGTTATCCCTCAACAGATAATAACCCATTTCTTTGTCCCATAAATGCTTTGCCTCTCTATTTTTTTCTTTAATGTCCTTCCTCAAACACTACTCCTTCACCAACCCTCTTCCCAAACTGTATCTGGTATTCACAACCATTTACTATGTTTCTATATCCTTTAGTCATTCAGTTTGGGTCATAGAGTGCGGACAATCAGTATATATTAAATAGAGATATACAATGTCACTCTTTCATAGCCTGGCTTGCTTCACTCAGCAGTAAATCTTCCATATTCATCCATTTTCTGTCAAAAGCCAGAGTCTTGTTTATTATGGCTGAGTAGTATTCCATAGAGTATATGTGTGACACTTTTTCAATCCATTCATCTGTTCATGGACATTTGGATTGGTTCCATGTCTTAGCAATTGTGAATAATGCTGCAGTAAACATCAATGTGCAAGCACTTTTCTGACTAAGGATTCTTCCGTCCTTTGGATAGATACCAAGGAGTGGGATTGTTGGATCATATCGTAGGTCTATTTGTAGATCTTTGAGGAATCTCTGAATCATTCTTAACAGTGACCGGACCGATTTACATTCCCACCAGCAGTGTAAGAGAGTTCCCCTTTCACCACACCCCACCAGAACTTATCATTTTTTGTATTTTTTTTTCAACTTAGTCATTCTGAATGGGGCTAGGTGGTATCTCGTTGTGGTTTTGATCTGCATATCCCTTTCCAATGAGGGATGTTGAGCATTTTTTCATATGTCTTTTGGCTATTCATATATCATCCTTAGAGAGTGCTTTTTTTCAACTCATTCTCCCATCTTTTAATTGGGCTGATCATCCTTTTTTCAGGACAGCTGCTAGAGTTCCTTGTGTAGTCTGGTTATCAATCCATTGTCTGCTGCATAGTTTACAAAAGTCTGTTCCCATTCTGAGGACTGTCAATTCACACTAATTACTGTGTCTTTTGCCATGCAGAAACTTCTTAATCTAATATATTCCCATTTGTCTATTTTTGGTATTATTGACTGTACTCAGGGAATCTTACTTAAGTAGTCTTTGCCTACCGCAATGTCTCCTAGAGTTTCCCCCAGTGTTTTCCAGCTGCAGTTTTATAGTTTGGGGTCTTAGGTTTAGGTATTTGATCCACTTTGAGTTGATTTTTGTCAATGGTGAGAGGTAGGGGTTCAGATTCATATACCTTTCTGCAGGTATATATCCAATTTTCCCAGCACCGTTTGTTAAAGAGGTTTTCCTTTTCCTAGTGGAGTGACTGGTATCCTTTCTCAAAAATCAGTTGGCTGTATGTTTGGGAGTTTATTTCTGGGAACTCTATTCTGTACCATTGGTCCACCCGTCTGTTTCTGTGCCAACAATAAAGCTGTTTTGATTACCACAGCTTTGTAATATTTTGGGGGGTTAAGGATTGAGATGCCGTCCACTCCACTCTTCTTGTGCACAATTGCTTTGGCAATATGAGGTCTTTTATGATTCCAGACAAATTTTATGATTGTCTTTTCCAGATCTGTGGAGAGTGTGTCTGGTACTTTGATTGGGATTGCATTAAACGTGTAGATTAATTTGGGTAAAATTCTCATTTTGATTATATTAATTCTTCCAATGGAAGAATATGGGATATCCTTCTTTTTGGGTCATTTTCAAATTTTTTTTTTTCTTCTTGTAGTTTTTCTCGTGGAGGTCTTAAACTTCTTTGGTTTCCTTGTGGAGGTCTTTAACTTCTTTGTTTAGATTTATTCCTAGGTATCTTATACTTTTTGTGGCTATGGTAAATGGAATTACTTTTTTCAGTTCTAGCTCAGTCTGCCTGCTGTTTGTATATAGAAGTGCTATAGATTTCTGTATATTGATTTTGTATCCTGCAACTTTACTGTATTCATGCATTACTTCCAGGAATTTTTTTCATGGATACCATTAGGTATTCTATGTATGTAGTCATGTCATCTGCAAATAGAGATACTTTCACTTCTTCATTTCCTATTTAAATACCTTTTATTTTATTCTCTTTTCTGATTGCATTGGCAAGGACTTCCAGTACTGTATTGAAAAGGAGTGAAGAAAGTGGGCATCATCCTTGTCTTGTACCAGTTTCTAGTGGAATAGATTTCAGAATTTCTCCATTCAGTATGATGTTCGCTATGGGTTTTTCATAGATAGCTTTTATTGTGTTGAGAAATGACTCTTCTATGCTGATTTTGCTGAGAGTCTTGATAATGAAGGGATGTTGTATCTTATCAAATGCTTTTTCTGCATCAATTGATATGATCATATGGTTTTTCTCTTCTTTTCTGTTAATATGATGTATTACATTTATGGTTTTGCATAGGTTGAGCCAACCTTGCATCCCTGGAATAGAGCTTACCTAGTCTTGACGTGTAATGTTTTTTATATGTTGTTGGATACTATTTGCTAGTATCTTGTTGAGAATATTCATCAGAGATATTGGTCTGTAGTTTTCTTTCCTGTCCTTATTTGTTTTAAGTATATGGGTGATGGAGGCTTCATAGAATGAATTAGGGAGCAATTAACCCTTTGGGATCTTTATAAATAACATGAGCAGAATGGGGGGTTAACTCTTATTTAAAAGTTCTGTAGAATTCAGAGCTGAAGCCATCAGGACCAGGGCTTTTCTTTGTTGGGAGGTTATTTATTACTGATTCAATCTCCTGACTTGTTATGAGCCTATTTAGATTTTCTATACCCTCCTGGCTCAATCTTGCTAAATCTTATGTATCCAGGAATTTGTCCATCTCATCCAGATTTTCTTGTTTGTTGGCATATAGTTTTTCATAGTATCTTCTAATGATGTTTTGTATTTCTGTTATGTCTGTCATTATATATTGCCAGTTTCATTGCAAATTTGACTTACCTGGTTCCTTTCTCTCTTCTTAATAAGTTTTTCTAGTGGTGTATCAATTTTGCTTATCTTTTCAATTTTTTTTGTTTTTTTTTTTTTTTTTTTTTTTTTGCTGTTTCTTTTCCAATTCTCTGAGGCACAATGTTAGGTGACCCATTTGACGTCTTTCTGTCTTCTTCTTATGTGCACTAATTCCTATGAACTTCCTTCTTATGACTGCTTTTGCAGTGTCCCAAAGATTATGGAGACTCTTGTCCTCATTGTTATTGGCTTTCATGAATCTTTTGAGTTCAGTCTTTATTTCTTCAATAGTTGTGAAGTCATTCAGGATCAGGTTATTTAGTTTCAATATATTTATGTGTTTTTGAGAATTTCTCTTGAAATTAAAATCAAGTGTAATTCCATCATGGTCGGAGAAGATGCCAGATATAGTTTCCATACCTTTGAATCTGTAGAGGCTTGCCTTATACCCTATCATGTGGTCAATCTTCAAAAAGGTTCCATGTGGAGGTGAGAAAAAAGTGAATCTCATGAATTTTGGATGGAAAGTTGTATAAATGTCTGTTAAGTCCATTTGTTTTATGATTTCATTTAGATCTTTTATCTCTTTACTTAGTTTTTGTCTGTATGATCTGTCTAGAGTTAGTGGGGTGTTGATGTCCCCAACAATTAGTGTGTTGCAGTCTATTTCTCCTTTTAGATCTAGCAGTCTTTCCTTCACATATTTGGTTGCTCCTGGTGCATAGATATTTTTAAGTATTCTATCTTCTTTATAGATTAACCCTTTTACTACAATATAGTGCCCTTTTTGTCTCTTCAAGCAGTTTTTGTTTTAAAGTCTATTTTGCCAGAAATTAGTATCGTGATTCCAGCTCTTTTTTGATTCCCATTTACATGGAATACCTCTTTCCAGCCCTTCAGTTTTAGTCTCTGTATGTCTTTATCCATAAGATGCATTTCTTGTAGGCAACTGATAGAGGGTTTCTGTTTTCTCCTCCATTCAGCCAGTCTTTGTCTCTTTATTGGAACATTTAATCCATTAATATTCAATGTTATTATTGGTATTTCCAGACTTGACTCTACCTTTATGTTGGCCACTGTCTTGCAACCTTTTATTCCCTTATCCCTGGCTGTTCATTGTTTAGTTTTCCTGGAACAGCACTGTCCTCAGAGTTTCTTGAAGAGCTTATCTGGCTTTGGCATATTCTTTCGGGTTTTCTTTTGTCTGAGAAGATTTTAATTTTTTTCCATATGAAGTATAATCTTGGTGGATATAGTAATCTTGGTTGAAATTGTTTCTCTCTTAACACTTTCAATTTGTCTTACCATTCTTTCCTTGTTTGCATTGTTTCTGTTCAAAGGTCAGATGTTAGCCTGATGAGATTACCTTTGTAGGTCACTTGTTGTTTCTCTCTTGCCAATTTTAGCATCATGTCTTTATCTGTGGTCCTGGCCAGCCTAGCTAAGATATATCTTGGGGAAGATCTTCTTGGGTTGATTCTATTTGGGGTCCTTTGTATTTCTTGGATCTGGATGTTCGAGTGCTTCTTTAGACTTGGGACATTTTCTACCAGGATTTCATGGAATATATTTTCTATGCCCTTATGTTTCTTCACCTTATGTGATACCAATTATTTGAATGTTTGGACATTTAATGGAATCTAGTATTTCTCGTATATTATCCTCATGGGTTTTTTTGTTGTTGTTGTTATTTTCTTAATCCTTTTGGTATTCTTTTTAGGTCAGATTTTTTATCTTCTACATCAGAGATTAGATATTCAGTATGGTTTTGTCAACTTTTAATACTTTCTAGAGAGCTTTTGTTTTCCTGTATTATAGACTTCATCTCTCATAGCTCCATCTGACTATTTTTTTATAGTGTCCATTTTTTCTTTCCTATTGTGGAAGGACTTCCTAATCTCTTGTACCAGATCATAGAGTTTTGTTATCATGAATGTTCTAAATTCTTTCTCTGACATTTTGGTAATTTTCTCTATTTTTTTTTTTGAGAGGTGGAAGGGAGCTATTGTGTTCTTTTAATAGAGACATATTTCCTGGTTTATTCAGACCTGAGGCTTCTCTTCTACTTCTAGCCATTGGGAGATACATTCACTTTTGGATACCGTTTTGGAAAATGTTTCTTCAACTTGGAGTGTGGTTCCCTTTTGCTGTGGTCAGTTGTGTGCCAGTCTTTCTTCTGCTGTGTTTGGCAATATTCTCTCCACAGGAGGAGTCTTCTATTCAGGTTTCTGAATAGAAGTATCTCCTTTTTCCACAGGTGTTTCAGTAAGAGAAGGATTCAAGGGAGCCTCACAGTAACTAGGGTATTTTAAAAGTGTGATTTTAGACCTGTCTAGTCCCTCTAGAAGGACGGAGGATGAGGAAGAAATGACAATATAAGAGGGAAACAAAAAGAGTATAAAGGAGAAAAAAGAAAAAGGCAAACGCCATGCACTAGCACGGCACGCGGTTTCACCAGGGGAATTGGAGATGGAATTGGGTTCTGTTGGAGAGGTGGAAGCTGCCTGTGGACTAAGGAGGAGTAGGAGATTAACAAAAGAAAGGAGAGAAAGAATTAAAAAATGCTTACCTTACTGACAGGGGGAACTCTGGGATTGGGGGAGCTGGGCTGTGGCCAGTGACCGGCCCTGCCTCAGGGTCCCCGGTTTCCTACTAGATACAGTTTAAGAATACATTTACTCATTTAATCCTCATGACAACTTGAGGAAATTGATACTATTTTATTTATTGATTGAGTTTTTAGTATTAAATTATTTATCCAAGTCTTCCTAGATACCTATGTGGGTTTTTTTAATATTAATTATTCATGTTGCGTTAATTCACTGAACATCATCATAGCATACAAGATGCAGTTTCCCATTCAGAATACACTGTGTAGTGGCTTAGTTGTACATCATGTTATCATCACAAATAATTTTCCATTTTTTGTTTTATA
>NW_006203827.1:758228-770900 GCF_000334495.1 Tupaia belangeri chinensis | reverse complement strand
GATGTTTGGACGTTTGATGGTATCTAGTATTTCTTGTATATTATTCTTATTTTTTGGGTTATTTTCTCAGTCTTTGCGGTGGATGTTTATAGGCCAGTGATTCTGTTTTCTACATCAGAGATTTGATCTTCTGTATGATTTAGTTCACTTCTAATATTTTCAAGGGAGATTTTGATTTCCTGTATTACAACCTTCATCTCTAACAGTTCCATTTGATTCTTTTTTATGGTGTGCATTCCCTCTTTCAGATTGTGAAAGAACTTCCTCACCTCCTGGAACTCCTCAGCTCTATTCTCCTGACTCTTCTGGAGTTCATTGTCTCTCTTCTCTTGCATCTCTGTTAACTTTGTCATTATGAATATTCTAAATTCTCAGTCAGACATTCCCATGATTTTCATTGAACTGTCTGTGGATGAATAATTATTTTCCCTTGGAGGAGAGGTACTTTTTTTTTTGAGAGGTTTTCGCTATAGGGTGCATGCGCTCACCAGACAGACAGAGAGAGACACGTGTGTGTCTGTGCCCAAGATCCCGAGAAGAGAATGGAGGAGAAGGGATTGCAGCGTGGCCATCCCCCCTGGGGGGCCGATTTCTCGCTTTCTGTCTCTGTCTGTCTGGTGAGTGCATGTGCCCTATAGCAAAAACCTCTCCCCCCCCAAAAAAAAAAAACACAAAAAAAAAACAAAAAAAGGAAAAATTACCAAAAATTGAGAAGAGACAGAGAGGCAGAGAGACAGAGAGAAGGATAGAGGGGTGCCCTACCACTGGAGACTGGGGGCTGGAGGCTGAACTATCAGTAGAAAATCTTCATTTCTCTTATTCTCTGAAATTACTAGTTCTCAGCAGCAATGGAGAGGTCTTCTTCTGAAGGCCTGTCCCTTGCCTCTCCACTCAAACTGGGGTCTGGAGGCTGAATTATCAGTAGAAAATCTTCATTTCTTTTATTCCCTGAAATGACTAGTTCTCAGCAACCATGGAGGAGTCTTCTGAAGGCCTGCCTCTTGACTCTCCACTAGAGACTGGGGTCTGGAGGCTGAATTATCAGTAGAAAATCTTCATTTCTCTTATTCCCTGAAATGACCAGTTCTCAGCAGAAATGGAGGAGTCTTCCAATACTAATTTATTCCTCCCAATTTACAAATGGGGAAACTGGGACTCAGAAATGTGAGGTACTTTTTTCAAGGTCACAGAGTAAGTGGCAAAGACAGGGTTAAAACTCTACAGTTCCTGCTCCTGACTCTCTCACTACACTGCCTTGGTAGTAATTCAAAGGGTGAGGGAATTAGTTTCTCAGAAGAATATGAAAACTAGCTAGTAATTAGCAGAAACAGGATTCAAATGAGGTCTGACTCTTTCATTTGTGCTTTTTTTTATTCACTACTCAGCTTTCTGATGGCATAGTAATAATAGTTGCTATTATTTACCTGCCTATTTACCAAGCACTTTATATATAGTACAACTCTTCTTCAAGGTAGATAATTCTTCAAGGTAGATTTTTTTTTTTTGAGAGGTTTTTGCTATAGGGCGTGTGCGCTCACCAGAAAAACAGAGAAAGACAGAGAGCAAGAAATCACCTCCCGGGACGATGGCCACATTACAATCCCTTCTCCTCCATTCTCCTCTCAGGATCTTGGGCACGTATGCACACGAGCCCAGCTTGATTTTCAAGCCACCTGGTCTGACACTTGAACCACTGTTGGCCATGCAGGAGTCATGCCATCTGCTGGCCTGGGTATGGGTTGTCTTAAGGAAACTCTTATAGACATAGAGGTTCTAGAGAGGGTGACCTCATATTGAGTGAGGAGCCTGTAAATCAGGTTTTTGATGAACTGGTTGACTGAGTCAGACTCAAAAAAGAATCCATTATGTTTTGGAGATATCTCTTAGGAGCACTCATAGCTTAGGGTCATGGTTGATGTAAGAGTGTGCATGAAATCTTCAGCTTATTCAATTATTTAAACATTTTATTATTCAAATGTAAGCATTTGTCACATTCTAAAGGATAGAGGCAAAGAGAAGTAAGCACGGTCCCTACCCTAAAGGAGCTAGAAATTCTTGGTCCAGTGTAGGAGCAGACATATGTTCAAATACTTATAGTACACAATAATAAATGGTTTAATAGAGATTTATACTCTACGAGGTTCCATAAAGACCCAGAAGAAATAGCCACTCATTTTTCTTAGGAGAGTAGGAAGTCAGGGAAGTTTTTTCATTGGGGAGGTGGCATTCAAGGCAGGCCTGGACAAGTCAGAAACAGATTACCAAAGAAGAGGGGATGTTCCAGGAAGAACAAATAACTCAAATAATTTGTGCAGAGGTTTAGAGACATTAAAACACATGCAGTTTCTGGAAACAGCAAATCATTTAGTATATTTGATAAAGGTTCAATTCCGTCACTTGCCAACTGTGTGACTCAGGTCAAGTCACTTGCCCCTGTTGCTTGCTTTGTTTTCTATTAAATGACAAATATAATAGTAATAATGATTTTACACACACTTTTTATCTCACTAAGATTGTATGAGGACCAAATGAAACAATTAGCATAGAATTCAGCACTGTGTGAGGGATTTAGCCATTCTTTCCAACCTTTAAAGGCTGTATCCTGTCAGGTGGTGGCACAGCAGTAAAATGAGTCAGCTCTATAAAGCTTACCTCTATGACAAGGTTCTAGGCTAATGTCTAGAGGCCTCCTTGAGTACACTTTGCATATGTGTGCTCATGATACAGAGCTGGCTAAAGCTGGGGGTGAATCACTGTACCAGGACCCAGTCGAGGGTGCCTGTCTCTGTCTATTTCTCTGTTTCTCTCATTCATGGAAGAAATAGATGAATAAACTTAAAAAAAAAAGACTATGTGAGAGGGCCAACTGGTGGCATGGTGGTTAAAGTGGCTGAATATCACATGGCCTACTGCTCGGTTCTAGTCCCAGAGCCAGTGGCTTGAGAAACACATAAGGCATGTGAGCATGGGTGCCTAAAATTCAGAGAGAAGAATGAAGAAAGGTCTATGGGCATTCCCCGGAAGGTGTTTTCTCAATTTTCATGTCTTTCTCTCTCCCTCTCTCTCTCTCACACACACACACGCTCCTCTCTGTTTCACTCTGGTGAGTGCAAGTGCTCTGTAGCATTTTTTTATTAATTAATTTATTTAAAAATTTTTATATACATTCAATCACATTGTTTAGCTTACAAAGTGAACATTTCAACATGTGAACATTTCTCACCAGTCCAGTTAATCAAAATATCCTCAACAGATAACACCACACCTCCCGATCCCGTCAATGCTCTGCCTCCGTATCCCTCCTCCAAATGTCCTTCCCTAGGCCCTACTCCTCCACACACACCATATCTGGCATTCACACCCATCTCTGTGTTTGTATATCCTTTAGTCAATCCATTTCAATCATAGAGTGCAGACACTCGGTATTTATTAAGTGGGGACATACAACGTCTCTCCTTCATAGCCTGGCTTGCTTCACTCAGCAGTAAATCTTCCATATTCTTCCACTTTCTGTCAAAATCCAGGGTTTTGTTGGTTTTTATGGCTGAATAGTATTCCATAGAGTATATGCACCACAGTTTTTCAATCCATTCATCCATACGGGGGCATTTGGGTTAGTTCCATGTCTTAGCAATTGTGAATATTGTCGCAATAAACATCGATGTGCAAGCACTTTTCCAATGAAGAATTCTTCTGTCCTTTGGGTAGTTACCGAGGAGTGGGATTTCTGGATCATATGGTAGTTCTACTCTGTAGCAAATTTAAAAAAAAAAGACTATATGTCAGTTGATGTCAAATAACTTTGTATATTGTAAAGCATCATACACATGTGCATTAGTAATATTGTTAAGACTCATGGACCAAAATGCTAGCCTCATAGGAAAGCTCAGGAGCTCAGTTTTCAGCCTCAGTTTCCAGTTGCCTGGCCCCAACCTCTCTCTATTTAGTAGTGGGACTACCCACTCCATTCCCTCACCTCCATGGCTACTTTTCATCAGTTTCTGTGTGGGAGGGTATGTGAGCAAGACTCTTTCTTTCCCTGCACCATCTCCCCCCCCTATTCTTTTTCTTTGTTTTTTTTTTTTTCTTAAGGTTTTTGACATATTGCACATGCAGTCGAGAGAGAGAAAGAGACAGAGAGAGAGAGAGAAAGGAAAGTGAGAAATGCCCCTGGAGGGATGGCCATGCTGCAATCCCTTCTCTTGCATTCTCCTGAAATTTGAAGCATTCACATACATATGTCCAACATTATTTTCAAGCTGCTGGGTCTGGGATATGAACCATGGTCCGCTATGTGGGAGTCCAGTGCCTTAATCACCATGCCACCTGCTGCTCCCCATCCTATTTTTTACTCTCTTACCTTTTTGTCCCTGCTCCCCAGATGGGGACATATATCCTTCAACTCTCCCCTCCTCATGACAGCCTCTCATACACACTTCATTCTTCAGAGTTTCAGGTAGCCCTTAACTCTCCTCCTTTATTCAAGCATCTTAATTCCAGCAGAGGCCCCAGTTTTCACTTCCAAAATCCTATTCATTAATGTCTCCCAGGGCTTCAAGGTGATGGTGTGTGTTTGGGACACACCATTCAAATAGAAGTCCTGATGGTATACTTTAACTTTCCAAGGTTTCAATATGGAATGAAAGGTTTGTGTTTCTCTTGTGTTTAAAGGGTGGGTGTTTAGATAGAATTTTGATCCATGATGTGTTCCCTGTGTTATATCACAGGAAGCCCAAAGAACAGAGATATTTCAGAAAAAAAATTGGTAGTCTTTCCTGTTGGAAGGTTCAAAGTTCTAAATTCTCTTAAGGCAATGGGTTCTTTAACTTACCTTTGGCAGAAGTCTCTCAGTTAGACCTATAAGTGAATGTGGGAATCCAGCATCTGAACCACTATGCCATCTTCTGGCTCCAAAACCTGTATCTTATGGATTTATGTATCTTCTTACTATGACTAGCCAAGTGTTTTGCACATGACTCAGCCAATTCAGTGAAGGAAGTGGATAGCTACTAAAGTAAAATCAGTACTAAACATTAAAATATATGCTAAGGTTAAAAGACAGATAGTTTGACTTCGGGATTCTCAATGCAGACTGTAATACAATAGGGAGTTACAATTGCTTCCTGGTGATAAGGAAGCTGATACTTTCCTAAAGGCAGGCACTTACTCTATCATAACTCTTAGTTAGATAGTATATTGTTGCTCCCTAACTTTCACAGTTATTTTCCTCTTTCCTGGAACTGGAAAGTAAATCAGCCATTCAAAAATTTCAACAATAATTAATTGAATACCTATTTTATGTCAGGCACTAGGACTAAACAACGAGTTCCATAGAGATGAATAAGGCCTAGTTATTGCCTTTGAAGTGTTGTCCTCTGGTCAGAGACAGACTTATATTCACACATCTGTAGTATAGAAGGGAGTATGAAGCCAAGCTCTCTTATCATCAGAAATATGAGCTGGATAAGGTCAAAAGAAGGGGATATGTATTTAGTATGGGAGGATGTAGTGGACTGAATGGAGATGGGGAAAGTTTCTATCCCCTGGTACCTGTAACCTTATTTAGAAAAAGGGTCTATGTAGATGTAATTAAGTGATAAATCTTGAGATTAAATCATCCTAGATTAACACAGGAGGATCTAAACCCAATGACTAGTGTCCATATAAGAAGGTGGGAAATACAGAGACACAGGGAAGAAGATTATGTGAAGACAGAGGTAGCCAACTGTAGTTATGCTGCCGTATCCAAGAAACAACCAAAGGCGAAAAAGGTAAGAAAGCATTCTCCCCTGGAGTATTTGGAGGAAGTGTGACCTTGCCGATACCTTGATTTCAGACTTGAAGCCTCCAAAACTGTGAAAGAATACATTTCTGTTGTTTTAAGCAATAAATTTGTGGTAATTTGTTGTGTCAGCCCTAGGAAAATAATACAGGGAGATTATGGGAAGACCTTTGAAAAAATTATATTTCTACTGGAACTTAAAGAAAGAGAAGGATTTTTTTTTTTTAATGTGTGGAGTTGCATAAAAGGGATATCAAATGTCGAAGGAACAGTCTGAGCAAAGATTTGGAGATATGAAATGGAGAATATCCATGTCAGGAGCACCAGCCATTTGGAGCTGGAAACACAGCTTGGGTTGTTTCAGGTTATTAGCTTAGGGATTTTGATATTTATTATTCATACTTTAGTGAGCCATTGAAGATTTTAGAGGTTTGAAATAGTAAGAAGGAATGTCATGTTATTTAACAAAGCTGAAGACATTACTCTGAACAGATAGACATACTGGATATATGTTGATTCTGTATTTCCTAGATGCCAGTAAGTTCACTCATGGGTAGTCAAACAGGGTGCTCAGGGAAAATTTGGGTTTAGATCAATAGAAACAACTCTTTTCCTGCCTTGTTCTGCATTCACTATTTTGAAAAACATTCTCTATTCTGGGCAGGAGCTTTGGAGGATACATTTTGTTCCATAATCCCCAGGGCAATGTCCCTGGGGATTTGACATGAAATTTTATGTGACTGAAACTGGAGAGGCTAGTTCAGAGAAAGTCAGAACTTAAAATTGGCCAGAGCTTCTATAGTAATATTCTCTCACTGTCTTTTTACCTGTATTGTTTATTCCATAGACCCACCCAGTATTATACTGTACATTAAACTATTACTATCAACATCAGCATCAGGAACAGCAGCTATTAACTATCTTAGGAATTACTCATACAGATAGAAGGAAATTCATACCTTCTCTATCAATAACTTAGGAAAGCCTTCCTGAAGGAAGGGAAATTTCCAAAACTTCTGGAATACATGCATGGACAGACACATTTATTATATGCTTCTACATGCGAAGACTTTTGCCAAGTATTTTCATACACCTTAACTCATGAACTTCTCACAAGACAAGATTATTATTGTTGGCCTCTTTTTACAGATGAGGATACTCCATAAACTTCCCAGGATCAATGATGTGGGTGTTTGATTTCAAGCCCAGTGCTTTTCCACTACATACAGCTCATCCTCCTTTTTATTCTTGGACTGGTGGGAGTGGGGGAGTGGGATAAACTCTGAAGTATTGAATTTTATATGAAAAATAATTTTTGAGGTATTTTTAAAAAATGAACACTGATTATCATGTCCAGGAATCCTTGGATCTAACACTTCTAGAACTATTTGAGCTCAATCTGTCTCTGTCTCCTCACTTTGGGACTACTGTTCAAGCCACAAGGCTATATTGCACGTTTTTGTAGTGTGCATTTGACACAATATCTCCCACACTGAATAAGACCTGTGAATCAGTGCCTGAGAGAGAGCTCACACTGCACAGGGTGCTCCTGGTAATGCCCAAACCAAGGAAACCCCAAACCCACACCACACACTCCATACATTATCCACAAAACTACAGTGCCAGCCAGGCACACATGATAAGAGGGATGCACTTCATTGTGCAATCTGGTTAAATAGGCTTGATGATCTCTGTCCATGGTCCTGTCCTGAATCTGGACACATTTCCTCACCACCTGCATCCCTGGGCCCATCTTGCTCAGTGTTATTGGGCCACAAACATTTTGTGTTTGTGGGTAAAACTGTAATATGACCCAGTGTACTGAGCATGACTTCATCTGATGTTCGTCTAATGGCCATTAGCAGCAAAAGATGGAACTTACTTTCTCCAGACTTCAACTCCCTAACTTTGAGTTGCTCAGCCTTTCCCAAGATACTTCAATGGCTCACCCTGAGGACAGAAGAGTTTTTTCTGCCCAGACTATCTTAGAACACAGCAGCTGGTATCTGAGCATGTTTGACAAATGGGGACAGGACAACCTAGATACTCTGGATTAGAATCACTTTGCTCATTTAGCTTTGATTTGGAGACCCAGCTATTACTCCCCTATCTTGACAACTCAACTCCACCTCCATAGAACAATGAGCTCAATCAACAGTATAGGCTTGTTTGTTTGTTACAAGACTTCAAGGAGGTAGTAGGGAGAAAAATGTCTGCAATAGGTCACTTTTTAAAAATAGATTGTCATGATCAAATGACATGATGTATGTAAAAGTGCATGATGCATCATAAATGCTCATTGTTGCTATCATCTGAACCCTAAGGTCACCACATCAGCTAGCTACCTATCTAAGAAATGGCCATGATCTTCCCCCAACATTTATTATGTAACACAGGGAGTGAGAACATTTTTTAAAGGAAAAGGTAGTTTATTAAGTAAAAATACATGCTTGAGAGGTAAGAGCAGGCCCAAGTAAACAGAGATAGTGACTCAAAAAGGTCTTGGAAGTTGCATTCTGCCAGATTTATAATTTTTAAGGTAGGTTGTGTGGGCTGATCATTGACTGGGCCCTCTGATTGTTTTAATCTTATTGGCTTTATCGAATGTGGCTGGGCCCACCGATTTTTCATTTGCTAATTCAAATGTGGCTGGGCTTACTGATTTATCTCATTGGCTATATCAAATGTTGCTTAATCAGCTAGACACTTCCTATCAAATGTTGCTTAATCAGCTAGACACTCCCCCCGCCCCCGGACTAATCTCCTGCCTACATTACCCAGGGCAGAAAATTTTATATCTTGATTGTTTTTTTCTATCTAGCTACATGGGCAGGTGCTCCAGTTCCCTTACCCACTTCCATTTGCTAGCTTTCTCCTGCCTCATTTAACCCCAAGAGGCATGATCCCTATAAATCTTTTTGGGGAGCTGAAGGTGGATGATCTGTTTTCTGAAACTGCTTCATGCTGGAAAGGGATGTTGAGCCTACCTATGTGGGAATCACAGAACTCTCACCCTATCTGATCTATGTTGGGAGAGTGGGGCCAGGAGAAGGTCATTGTGATAGTCTTGAGGTGTGTCGTGAAAAGGGTTGTTGTTGGTGTTGGATGACTTGCAGTAGGATTCAGCTGAGATTTCAAGGAGTGGATATCTCTGTCGTATGGTCATGTGCAATTTTACAGCTTCTCCTGGCTGACTTACCAAAATAAACGTTGCTGGATGGCTTCTGTGATGATCTCCAGGTTTTTGGTGTTTCAGACAAAGAATTGAATGAAACATGCCAAGAATGTAAGGAAAAGGTAGTCTATTAAATAAAAGTGAAATTACAATCCTAAGAGATAGGACTGGGTCTGAGCATACAGAGAAAGATTGGCTCAAAAGGCCAGGAGTGAGAATTTAAGGGTAAAATAGCTTAGAGTTCTAATGTCTCCCAATATGGTCCCACTCAACCGCCCACAAAGTTTTCTCCTTTCCTGGAGTGAGCCCTCAGTTTAATACCTTGGCTTCAGCCATGCTAGGGATGCCATTGACTCCTGAATTAATTGGTCTATATTCTGTTTCGCCACTTCTTTAGCTCATGCTCTTCATCATGGTCTTTTCCTCACTGGCTAGCATAGTCTTACTTTTCCCCTAGAGTCACCACCCATGCATGCCCAGCATCCCCAAACTCCTTTGGCCCCCTAAAACCTTGACTTAGTCTCAGTTCTCATTCAGTCCTCACTCTGCCCAGCCTGAGAATGTTGCTTTTTTGTGTTTCCATCTCCCCCATTTGACTATAGGCTTCTTTGAGGCAAAACCCAAGAAAGCAAAACCAAAAAACAAAAATGTGCCTTCAATTGTCTCTGGTTTTTGCTTCTGAGACCTAATACAGGGTCCAAATGAAACACTAGCTGAATAGTTCAAATAATGGAGATCCCTTTGCTCCTTCATAGGCTGCTGAAAAAAAAATGAAACATCTTTCTGTTATCAGAAGGGCTAGAGCTATAGTCTTATAATCCCCTTTAGGACAAAGGAAAGAAGTACTGAGACAGTTTTTCAATACATTGTATTTTGATGGAAATTCTCAACTTTCTGGGTGCTGCCCTTCAAACAACAGAAACAGCCATGCTGGTTTCAATTCATTGACCTCTCAAATTTGGACCCCATGAGTTCGTTTGGGCCATTCTTTGAAATTCACTAGGGAAAGGTAACATAAAGTCCCAGCCAGAGGCCATTATAATGATTACTATATAGTCTCTGGGTACAATAGCGGTACATTACCTGAAAAATAATATGGTAATTTCTTTCCTTCTATATGCATATGATATCATAATAATGTTATTTCTGTCATTCACCTTCTTTTATTCCACTGGGTTAAAATAGAGCATAAATTTTGTCTGAAAAACATCCTGTGTCTGGCCTCAGCATGATGGAAAGAAACTTTCTGGGTCCATCTTCAGGATAGTAGCATCTGTTATACCCCCAGAAATTTCCAAATACTGTAGCTCCCTTCGCTGGAAACATGCTGAGCTGTGGGGCTATTAAAGAGGTGACATGACAGACTGAAAAAAACCCAACACCCTTAGCTTTTCATTGGCATCTGAAAGACTTTGGAATACTAGTTCTGGAAGCTGAGAATAATACAGGGGGGAACCAGCAGTTAGCGTAATGGCTATGTCGCCCTAGCAGCTTGAAAAACACTCTGGGCATGTCTGTGCATGTGCCCTAAATCCCAACAGGATGGAAAAATAGAGGAAAGGAATATGGTGTAGCACACCCCAGTGGGGACACTTTCTCCCTCTCTCTCCCTCTCTCTGACTTTCTATGGCAAATGCTTGAGCCCTCTGACAGTTAAAAAAAAAAAATAAGAAGAGACTAAAAAGGAAGAATAGCCAGGCCAGCAGATGGTGTGGGTCCCACGTGACCTACTCTGGTTTGAATCCTGGACCCACTGGCTTGGAAAAAAAGCTGGGTGCAGTACACGGGTGCCCCAAATACTGAGAGGACAATGGAGGAGAAGGGATTGAGGCATGGTCATCCTCCCTGGAAGGGTGGTGATTTCTCACTTTCTCTCTCTGTCTCCAGCAAGCACATGTACCCTACAGAAAAATAGATAGATAAATAAATAAATATTTTTAAAAATAAGAATAGCACATGTAGTAAATTCAGGAAAAAAAAAATGCATTGAGATCCAGGCAATAGACATGGGGACATTTTACATGTTTAATCTTTCAGTTTGTTTGCTTGTTTTTGCTTTAGAATACAGAAGCCAAAATTCTTTTTCATCTTATTCATCCCAGTGCCTGAAAGATACAAATATATTTGATCAATGACTGACAGATGCAAGATAAATAAGACATTGCTCATAGTCTCAAGACTAACTTCTTTGTGGCTCGATTTTCTCACCTGTAAAATGGGAGTAATAAAACTTTGATTTTTTGGTGAGTATTAAATACAATTATTCATGTGACTTACTTAGCACAGTCTCAGGCATATCGGAAGGACTCAACTTTGATTATTCAAGGATGAGCTATTGTTTGTGGATGAATATAAAACTCTATAAAAGATGTAAAATGAGAAGGGGAAAAGGACACGAGTGTTTCAAGGAGGTGGAATGGCAGAGACAAAGGCATGGTGATGAGAGGAGCTGTAAAAGGCCCCCCCACCCCCGTGCCTATTATAGACACTTTATAGCTCAGGGATGAAAAATTTATGGAAGAGTACATCAAACTTGATAAGGTGACTGAGACCTTGTTGGCAATGGTGTATCTGGAACATTTGTCTCCCTTACTTTTTTAGGGAAAAGGAAATAGCTCACACACACACATACCTGTGCTATTTCTGAGATGAGGTTATGCGACAGGCTACATAGGCTCTGTTGAGGGTAATGGTGAGAAGTTGCACACTTCAGCTCTCAAACCCCAAGCCTTGATAGCAAAATAAACCTGTAGCTGTGGCAGCAGAGAAACTGAAAAAAAGCCTTGCCTGATTGGAGAAGTTGTGTTTTGGCAACAACTTGCTGGAATAAGTGCAGGCTAAGTAGCTAGTTTTACCTCTTCTATTCTAGCCCTGATCTTTTCATCTCTTGTCACAACTGGATCCTAGTGGTGGTAACTCCGGGGTCTCCAACATTATACCCAGGGCTCCAAGAGTGCTAAATGGTCCCTTTCCAGTTGCTCTCCAATCTTTCTCTGTTTTATGTTGGATTCCCATGACATTTGAAGGCAAATGAATACCTAAGGGATTTTCCAATGACAGCAGCCAGGCAGATCCACTTCCTTCCTGGTCATATTCAAGTATCCCTTTACTGAAAGCAAATAAAAACTACCTATCTCCAATACTATGCCTTTATCCAGCCCTTTCAACACCAACCACCTTCCTGAAGGCTTAGGCCCTGAAGTTAAGGGTAGGTAGGAGTTGAATAGCTAGATACTTATTAGACCGAGTCATTCAAATATTCTTTCCCTAACTTCAGAGGCCCCTTTCTGCACACACAACTGCCCTCAAAGGCACATAAGAGTGGGGGCCAGCCAAGGCCACAGCGGCTGAGGCTGAGGGGTCTGTGGGTGGAAATGTAAGAACATACCAGCGCCACGGTGGACAGGGTGGGCGGGCAGCAAGAATGAGAATGGGGGGCGGGGTGGGAGTGGGGAAGGGGGGTGCGCGCCCTTTATGACAGGTGGCCGCGCAGTGCGCGCTCCCTGGCACCTGAGGGGAGGAGGAACAGACAGACATAGTGGAAGGGGCACATGGGGAAGAGACCATAGAGAGGGTAAGGAGAGAGCCAGAGGGAAAGGGAGGGCTGTGGTGGGAAAGGAGGGGGGTGGGGACGTGTCCAGAAAGAACAGCCGTGTTGGAGGAAACAATGGCAGGGGCAATAGCGATGGTGGCAGGCGGAGGAGCGCCCGCCGCG
>NW_006203827.1:755803-757139 GCF_000334495.1 Tupaia belangeri chinensis | reverse complement strand
CCCGGCCAAGGCTGCGGGCGGGTATTGAGTTGGGGGCCCATTTGAGCCTCGCCCAGCGTGTCACCTTTGCAGAAATGGGCCCTCAGCCCCTTCCCGCTCTTGGTGGCAGTCGAATTGACGCTTTCTTGCGTGGTTTCTGGCGCTTTTCTGCCGCGCTTGGCAGCACACGTCCGCTTAGATCCTGTACACCCGGTGAGGCCCATAGGCCGCGAGGCCTTTTTAGGCCCAGCTCCAGGAAAGCGTGGAAACCGCGCAGCGGAGTTGATGAGGTTCAGCTGAGGAATCCAGCGGCTTCGGCATAACTGCTTCTGTATGATAAGTGAGGGACCGAATCACCCGCGCAAGGTTTTCTGAAGTTAAAAAAAAAAAATTGGCATCCCCATTTGGAACCAGCAGTCTTAATTTTTTTGTGTCGAGCTTCAGGTTGCATTTTGGAATAAGTGAGTCTCATATTTTGCTTCTGGGTTTTGGCTGACAGCATATTGAATTCTGCTTACTGCACTACCACTTAGGTATGTGGCCTTTTATCCATTTTCTAGATTGTTATCTGAAAAGACATGTTTTGTTCGTAGCTATGGCAAGCTTGTTTGTTTGGCATTCCTAAACATTTAAAGCACTTTAGTCTCAGGATTTGAATATCTCAATTGTTTTTGTTGGAGGAGCAGAGTGTACTGTTAGTTCCTGGAATATTTTGCTTGGTTAGAAAAGGTGGTCCAGTGGTCTCTGAGCTACTAGAAACTGTTCAGGTTAGGGTTCATGATTCTCTTTACATCTTTTACACATGGTGTGACATATGACGGAACATTTTATTTACATCAATGATGTTCTCCTGACTGAAGAGAATTTACATTTATTGGAAATGTATTTTTAGAAGGAACAAAAAAGCCCTAAGTAACTGTCATTTTACATATTAGCTGGGAAACCAGCTAATCAAATAAAACTGGCTGAGTATCTGAAACTCTATCTTAGTGAAATATGTGGCTGTGAATATAATTAACCATCTGTCTAGTGAGCAATTTAAATTTGGGCTAGTACATTTTTATTACAGTGTCTAATTTCTGGAAAACTTGTACATTTTACCCAGCAGTAACAACAAAAACGTATTTGCTTACTAGATCAAAAATTTGCTTGTATGGTGGTGGGATTTCCCTTTCGCCTCAACCCTCTCATTCATTATCTTCCCTAGTCTTCACACTCTTTGACCTGGGAGGTCAAAATGAGCCCCTTGCTTTTGCAAACAGAGTATTTACAATAGAGGAACTCAAACCAGCCCTGACAGCTAGCAATTAGACATTTGTGTTTCTTGGAAATACTTTCCAATATTTTACCTCCTGCT
>NW_006203827.1:752161-755788 GCF_000334495.1 Tupaia belangeri chinensis | reverse complement strand
ATGCGTTTGTGTTGAAAGAAAGAATGTGTGTGTGTGTGCGCGTGCATGTGTACATATATTCAGGTGGGGTAGGGTGATTCAACAAAATTTGTAAGAAAGACTTGAAATTTGACTAATTTACTTTCTATTATTCTACTTGTTTACCTAACTCCTAGCTGTCCAAATTCCCCCTTGATAAACACTACTCCTTTCCCACATATGTACACTTACACATGCACAAAAATCACATCCTTTTTTTCTTTTAGCTAGTTTTTTAGTTTGATAGTATTCAGATCTGGGATTTTTAACAATGTCAAGAAATTGCTTTTTCAGAAATTACAATCGTAAAATAATATAACTTAAGAGGACAGCGTACATATTTTAAATTTTTCCTTATGGTTTGATTTTTAACTAAAAATTTATTACTATGATTAAAAGAATAGTCTGAATAGAGATGAAATAGCATGGAGAAGACTAGATTTCAGAGACTGACACCAAATAGTTATTGTTAACATAGCATAATGTAACTAAAATGAACCACAGATCATGCAGTAGGCTAGGGAAAGTGATTTAAAGGAAAACAGTTTTAAAACAAATATTTATCTAAATAACAGGCCTGATAAATGGATAACAATTATATAAGCACATGACAGAATTTGACTTATGCCAAGTTTGTTAAATAAATCAACCTGCTGAGTGAATAAATCTTTTATGCATCAATGGTTTCTTAAACACACACATGCATGCCTGCAGGCACACACACAAACAAACCTGTAATGCCTTGTTGCTGAAGTGAAACAATAGCAGAACATTGCTACTTTTTGGTTTATGCAGTCTGTCTCTCTTCTACTGATTTTTCCCCCCTCCACAGTTTTCTGATTATCTGTAAACTACCCTAGTGAGCAGAGAGAACTAAAGGTGAGGTGGTGTCACCTGTGTTTTTTGGTAAACTAAAGAGATGAGAAAAGTGCTAAGTCCTGGATTTGTTTGTTCATTTATTTATTTATTTATTTTGGAGAGGTTTTTGCTATAGGGTGCTTACCAGAAGACAGAGAGAGACAGAGAGACAGAAAGCGAGAAATCCTCCGCCCCCCAGGGGGGATGGCCACGCCGCAATCCCTTCTCCTCCATTCTCCTCTTGGGATCTTGGGCACGCATGCACACACACCCAGCATGAATTTAAGTTGCCTGGTCTGGCGCTCGAACCGTGATCAACTACATGGAAGCCCAGCGACATAGCCATTACGCTAACTGCTGGTCCCGGTCCTGGATTTAAAACACTCAAAGATGTGCTCATGGATCCCTCATACAATCACTGTGGCTGTCCTAGTCTCACTGAAGTACTTGCTTAGGAGAGAGACTGACTTAACCAAAGAAGCATTGATGGCAGTTTCTCTGTTCCTAAGTCCAATTCTAGTGAATATTTTCTCCCCTCTGTAAATCCCTTAGTAAGGGGAGAAAAGGAGATTCTAACAGGCCCTTTGACTCTGTTACATTATCTTTAAACTTAGTTATCTGGTAGCACACACATGATTCAAGTGTTCCTGTTCACAGTAAGCAAAAAGAGAGGATAGGGACCAGCAGTTGGCATAATGGCTATGTTGATGGACTTCCAGGTAGTCGACCGCAGTTCGAGTCCCGGATCTGGTAGCTTAAACTCACGCCGGGCGCATGTGCATGTGTGCCCATGATCCCGAGAGGAGAATGGAGGAGAAGGGATTGCGGCGTGGCCATGTGCAGCATGGCCATCCCCCCTGGGGGGGGGTGATTTCTCGCTTTCTTTCTCTCTCTCTCTCCCTGGCGAGCGCACACGCACCATATAGCAAAAACCTCTCAAAAAAAAAAAAAAAAAAAAAAATATCAAAGTGGGTGATAGGGAAGTAAAATGGTCCATTAATGAAAGATCCTTTGACTTACTTGTTTTTCCCATCTTAGGGATTTCAAGTTTGGATTTTAAAATTTGTTAATTTTTTTTTCTTCTTTACTTCTTCTGAAAAGTTGCCCACCAGCTCTGTAATTGACAGGCTTTCTAGCTGAGCACTTTTCAAACCCAAGGTCATTGAGTTATACACAAAGAACTTGTCTGATTCTACATGCTGCTTTTCAGGTCTGCTTGTAAACAAAACAAAGAGCACTGAAAGTCACTGCATCACTGCGGCTACCTTTAAGTTCACACTTTTTTTTCTTCCAGAAAATTTCTTTTTAGGCAGAGATGAACATTCTTGAACAACACTGCCTTGTGCAATAGTGAGCACATCACAGTATTGGGGAAATCTAGTCTGGGGTGTGGTCAGCCTAGAGAGTGGAGAGTTGAGGGAAACTGCCTCTTAGTGATGGAGGGCCTTTTCTCCACTATAGGTGGAGTTGAGGACCTTCTTTGTCTCTCTTCCCTCTCATCTCTCAGTGCCCACAGTGATTAGCAGGCTTCTGCTAGAAAATGTGTTCTTCTTTGATATTTTCCTCTAGATAAGTGCTATGATCTGATATATTTCCCTTCCTTATTTTCTGGTGAAAACAACAATGGCAACAACCGAGGTCTTCAAGACCAATTACTATGTACACAATTATTATTTTTCTAAAGGGCACTTCAGTAGTTCATCTTGTCCATCTCCAGTGAGATGATTTTTGATATAACCCATTATCTACTGTTTTCTCAAGCACCTCCATGCCCCATTTAAAAATTTTCAACTTCTCTTCTTTCAATTTCATGTGTTACATAACTAGCCTAAGCAGAAAGCTGCTCCGGATGGGGTTAGAGGTTTGAGACCAAAATTATACGTTGTGCTTGACTGTTAGAGTAGTGCCAAGCCACCCTCCATCAAAAACAGGTGTAGCGATACATTTCATTTGGGAGAAGTTAAAGCATTTCCTCTTTGGAGGACTAAGTAGGGTGGCCATATGAAGGGTCTTCAAATAATTCATGGAAATGCATATAATAAAAATACTGTGCATGGATTTCAATTTTTAACATCAAAATAAGGTTGTACTTTAATTCCATTTTTTCATGAACTTTTTGAAGTACCTGCATATGTTGTAGTTTACACCTGTTGTTCTGGCATAATGACTGCACCCTCAAAAGTGTTTCCGTTTAAAAAAAACATTCTATCGTCATCTTGACTATAAGCCACCTTTAATACAAACTGCGTTTCTTGATTTGGGGAGCTGGTTATATTTGCAAAACGTGGAAGGATAATGAGCTTTGGAGATGTAATAGCCCCTTAATCCAGCTCAATTTACCCTTTTCTTAGCTAACAGATCTTTTTGGAGGAAAAAAACTCTACAAATGATTCAGGCTTGGGCTCAACAGAGTTGGATTATTGCATCCTAAGACACCTCTCCAAAATGCGTGTGTGTGTGTGTGTGTGTGTGTGTGCATGTGCACACAGATACACATGCACATAAAGAGGTGCTATCTTCATGCTATAGAGTGACTGTTCTCACTTTTGTGAAAGACTAGTAATAGGTAATAAGTTTAAAGTTAGGTATAGAAAGAACATCCTGACCATAGCAGCTATAAGTAAAAGGAGATAGTACCAAGGGCTATGTGACTTCTTTTTGGAATTTGAGAAGTACATAGGCACCTCTCTATCCTGAATACTTTGCATGTGGTTTTGTCTTTTATCTGCATAGCTTTTCATTTGCCTTTTC
>NW_006203827.1:750686-752112 GCF_000334495.1 Tupaia belangeri chinensis | reverse complement strand
GGACATGCTGCAATCCATTCTCCTCTTGGGATCTTGGGCACGCACGCACACGCACCTGGCGTGAGTTTAAGCCACCGGGTCCGGAATTTGAACTGCAGTTGACTACATGGGAGTCCAGCGACATAGCCATTACACTAACTGCTGTGGACCAAATAATATTTTAAACTGCTTCCCAGTCCTAATTATCTGTGGTTGACTTTCATTGATCTAGGGGAGGAGTCAAAAGAAACTACAGCCCACAGGCCAAATCTGACCTGTCATGGAAAAAGAAATAATGCAGACAAGAAGAAAACACAGATCCATTTACAGTTGCTTTTTTTTTTTTTTGAGAGATTTTCCCTGTAGGGCACGTGCGCTCGCCAGACAGACAGAGAGAGACATAGAGACAGAAAGCGAGAAATCACCCCCAGGGGGGATGGTCACGCCGCAATCCCTTCTCTTCCATTCTCCTCTCGGGATCTTGGGCACGCATGCACACGCGCCCGGCGTGAGTTTTAAGCCACCGGGTCCGGGACACGAACCGCGGGCGACTACGTGGGAGTCCAGCGACATAGCCATTATGCTAACTGCTGGTTCCCTACAGTTGCTTTTGTGAATGTTTTCAAGCTCCTCTTTCTTAATTGGGCTTCAGTTAGTCCAGTGTTAAAATGAGTCCACAACTTATGACCATATATCAGCTGAAATCTAGGATTTGGCATTTTGTCTGGGACCTCGTGGAGTGCAAGGAGGATTCCTCCAAAAGTAAAACCTATAAATGAATTTGTTTGTTTTAGTTAAAATGTCAGTGGTTATCTTCTTTCTTCCTATTGCAGTAGCCTAAATTTTGTGGTACTTTCTAAATTTTGCCCTTCCTCCTAATATTTGCCATGTTATTACAGGCACACATGTGATTTATTAACCCAGAGGCCAGGTCTCAACGACTTGCTTGAACAGACACCTACTGTCTCTTCAGTTACTAAATAACTGGAACACATTCAGAAAGTGTGCTATTTTAATTGGTAGGGGAATGAGAAAAGTGGATTATAATAATCTAAATCTGTGGTCCCTAACCTTGTCACATACCCCTGTGAAAATTTGATGACCACCAAGAATATTTTCTTCAGAAAAGTGCACATTTACACATATACCACTTGCATATATTTTCTGAAAGTTCAACTGTGCATTGCAAGGTGAAAGCTTTGAAACTAGCCTTTTCCTAGTTGTTAGAGAATTGTTGTTGCATGGATGTCATAGAGCAGCAGCTTGAAATGGAAGCCATGATAATGACTCTCTCAAAAAAGTATGTTATTAGTATACTTATAGTCCATAACCCTCAGCTACTGTTACACGTATTTTTCTGATTACCCTTCACAGGCATTTTTATTATAAAAAAGAGCCACTTAGCACTTACTTTTTTTTTTCTTTTTTTTTTTTTTTTTGTGGGTTT
>NW_006203827.1:746157-750567 GCF_000334495.1 Tupaia belangeri chinensis | reverse complement strand
TTCTCCTCTCGGGATCTTGGGCACGCACGCACACGCACCCAGTGTGTTTTAAGCCACCGGGTCCAGGACGCGAACCATGGTTGACTACGTGGGAGTCCAGCGACATAGCCATTACGCTAACTGCTAGTTCCCCATAGCACTTACTTTAACGTTACCATTTTCACTAAAAACAGGTCCACACTAGTTTCCCAAAATCCTTGACTTGTCAGTTCTCATATTTTTAAAAATGCCTGTTCGGGGGCCAGAAGTTGGTGTGGTGGTTAAGGCGCTGGACTCTGCCATGACTGCAGTGTGAATCCCTGATACAGTGGCTTGAAAAACACACCAGGTACATGTGTGTGCATGGCCAAAATTCCATGAGGATAATAGAAAAGAGACTGCGGCATGACTAGCCATCCCCTCTGGAGAATGATTTCTCACTTTCATTTTTCTCTGTTTCTCTTCAGTGAGCACACATGCCATATGGCAAAAACCTAAAAAACAAATAAACAAAATAAAAACAAAACAGACAAAAACCTCTTCCACTCTCACTTTGCTGCAAGTTCACCATTAATATATAAAATATATTCCATAAAAGGTCACTCACGTTTGCCTGCCCCTACCGCTCTCTCTTTCATATGACTCATTATCTGTATTTCTCTTAGTCAAGGGCCTGAAAGAAATAGGGAAATTTGTATGTGGTGTGCCTTGGCATAGATTTTTGGGGTTCATCTAGTTTGAGATATGCTCAGCTTCTTAAATTTGTAGGTTTATGTCTTTTGCCAAGTTCAGGAAGTTTTATCATTATTTCTTCAAATACTTTTCTGTCCCTCTTTCTTCTTCTATAGTTCAAGGACTCCTCTGATGACAGAAAGATAGATTTTTTTTGTAGCCCTGCAAGACCCTGAATCCCTGTTCATTTCTTTTTTAGCTTATTTTTTCTCTGTTCAAGTTGGATAATTTCTATCATTCTGTCTTTTGAGAGGTTTTTGCTGCAGGGCACGTGCGCTCGCCAGACAGACGGATAGACAGGGAGATAGAAAGTGAGTAATCACCCCCCAGGGGGGATGGTCATGCCGCAATCCCTTCTCCTCCACTCTCCTCTTGGGATCTTGGGCACGCACGCACACGTGCCCGGCATGAGTTCTAAGCCACCGGATCCGGGATGCAAACTGCGGTCGACTACGTGGGAGTCCAGCGACATAGCCATTACGCTAACTGCTGGTTCCCTATCATTCTGTCTTTTGAGAGGTTTTTGCTGCAGGGCACGTGCGCTCGCCAGACAGACGGATAGACAGGGAGATAGAAAGTGAGTAATCACCCCCCAGGGGGGATGGTCATGCCGCAATCACTTCTCCTCCATTCTCCTCTTGGGATCTTGGGCACGCATACACATGCACCCGGTGTGAGTTTAAGCCACCGGGTCCGGGATGTGAACCGCGGTTGACTACGTGGGAGTCCAGCGACATAGCCATTACGCTAACTGCTGGTCCCTCTCAGGTAGTTTTAACATCTCTCTCATCTTGATTTTGGCATCTGTTGATTGCCTTTTTTATTCAAGTTTGAAATCTTTCTGGTCATTTGTATGATTAGTTTATTGTTATTATTTCATAAACACCTGGACGTTTTTATAGTATAAGACTCTGGATCTTATTTTAGCTGGCTTTCTCTGACACTGTTCCAGCATGGAAAGGGAGCTCTGTCTTGTTACTTCCAGGTGGAAGTAAAAGTCCAGATTTACCTGCATGATATACACCTCAGTCCAGCCCAGTTGAGACCACCATATAACAGAAAGGACATTAAGAATAGTATTTAAAGAAACCTAAAGATAATTTCTTCTTTATCTGTTTCCCCTTATAGTTTTTTTAATTTTTCTCTCTCTCATTTCCTCTCTTTCTCTCCTTCTCTTCTATCATTAGAATTTTTAGAATACTATCTCCCAAATAAAGGAGAATCTCTGACTCTGGAAAGATTATCTAGCATTCTTATATATGCAAATTATCCAGAGAAATCAGGTTTATCAGTGTATAAGTATACTTTGAAACTGCAAAAGTTATCAGTTAAAATACTTGCAAAAAAAGTCCAGATTTCCCACTTAACCTTGAGTGCAGGGCTATTCTAATTGTGGGTGGGGGTTGAGATTTAGTCACATTTCAAGTGCATGGTAGCCACACAAGTACCTAATTTTTGGGTCTGAGATCCATGGCTGGGTTTTGGTTCCAAAACCTGAGGTGCTGTTAGTTCCAGAGAAATGTGGGCATAGGCAACTCAGCTAGTCAGTATATACCCAGTAGAGCACAGTTTGTATCCATACTCTTTATTTTATTTCTTATTCGACCCTCTTAATAGAGGCGGAGTGACGTGCTGTGAATTCTGGCACCACTCAATTTGGGTAAAGGCAAAGTTGTCGTTGTTGGAGAGTAGTTAATTTAACAAACTCCACCTCCATCACTGAAGTAACCAGTGATTGAGGAAATATTAACAGAAAAGGTTATGAAAAGGATATTCATTTGGTTTGTAGAATCTAGGGTTTATTTGGCACCTTGGTGGCCTTGAAGTTCTAATCCTTGAGGCTTCCAGCATGCTTAGTCAGGTGGGAGGCATTTGTGAAAGAGCTCTGTCATTCACAGAGCTCTGTGTTGACTTATTGGTGCTCTTTGTCCAAGACCCAGAGAGTTAGTGGACTGTTACACAGCTTATTTATATATTAAAATAACTTGCTTTCTAAAGTTTCTCTTTGCTAGACTACTGAGGGTGTCCTCAATGTACATTCAGTGTTTTAAATCTTCCCTTGGGAAAGTTCAGCTACAGTTTCTCTTAGTGACCATCTGTATTTGTGTATACATCTATATGTCCTTGTAATTATGGACTGCCTGTGTCCTGTATCTCTCGGCAAGGGAAGAGGTGTACCCAAGTGTGTGTTTAATGTGTATTGTATATATGATATACAGGTCACATTGCTTTTTTCTGTAGCAAGTCCTGCATGTGCAATGCTGTGACCTTGGCATGTTAAAATGTTTCATAAGTGCCATAGTCAACCATTTAGCTTAATAGGTGAAAGGAAGGAGAATCATGCTAGTGCTATAGTGTGTTTCTTAGATCTATGCAGTTTAACTCAAAACGAAACAAAGGAACCAGACTGTGATGCAGCAGCAATGCAGTGCTCTGTGAGGCTGATCCACACAGAAAGGTGCTGGGTTCTCATCTAAAAACTTCCCAGAACATGCATGCCTATGATCTGGAGCTGGTTGAAGTTGGGAGTGGATTACAGTGTGTGGAGACCCTGTTAGAGGTCCTTGTCTCTTCTTTCTCTATATTTCTTGATTATGGAAGAAACAAGTAAGTGAACTTAAGAAAAAAGCTAAACAAAAACACACATGTGTCTTAGAAAGAAGCAGTTTGGGGTTAGGCTGTCAAGAGAGAGACTTGCTTTATAACCCATGGCTAAGGGCTAGGTCATGGCTCATGTAGGTCATATATACATATATGTGTATATATACATATATATGAGTGTATATATACATATATGTGAGTGTGTATGTGTGTATGTGTATACACACACACACACATATATATATATGATGGCTCATGTAGGTCATATATACATACATATATACATATATATGTGTGTATATATACATATATATGAGTGTGTATGTATATATACACACACACACATATATGAGGAGGAGGTGAGTATAACTATTCTGTTACTCAGAGATTTTGAGATGATGTAGTGGGGGCAACCACAATCCTGATTTGTTACTTTGTCTCTCAAAAAGGCCCCAAATACACCACTAACATTTGAAGATAGTGGTTACCAGTTGTCCTGGGAGGCCAAAAGGTCAGGATACTGTTATACTTCTACAAAGAATCTAGAATCAGCAGTCCTTGTTATTGATCTTACTCTTTTCCTATAAGCCACTGTTTTGTGCCCTATTTGTTTTCTTAAACATTTTTATTGTGATTTCAGGTTTACATATGATTGTATACTTTGCCCTATTTCAATAATGCTTTGGTAGCTACACTTTACATGAATTTAGCACTTGAGTGAAGGGGAAGACCCATTTGTTTATTGTCCTAATAAGGTGATGATGTCATGATACTTCTGGCCCTAATAGTTCAGAATTCATTAAGGCTGGGTTACATTTAACCAACCTCTGAAAAATGTTTAAAAAGTAAGGTAGGTGAATTAATCTCTTGCCTTTGATTTTCACCTCTAATGTCTTCTCATTTGATGTGATTTTGATATCTTCCAGTACTGAGTACGACTGGCTAATAGGAGCCCTAAAGTGAATACAGTTTACACCAGGAATGGAATTATTTTATTTTCTAAAACTTCAGCTTTTTAGACTGAATAATCCACAGGCTTGCTTCATACAACCAGGCCACGTACTAGACAAGAGAGGCCTCAAGTTACACTAAAAAAAA